>NC_140964.1:51046470-51073970 GCF_056783735.1 Eptatretus burgeri
GTGGCCAATTCAATTGACTGGACATGATTTAGGAGGAAAACGCACCTTTCTTTAGAAGGTCCCACAATTGACAGTGCACGTCAGAGCAAAAACTCTACCATGAATTCCAAGCAACTGTCTGTAGAACTCTGAGATCGAATTATGAGGAGGCATTGATCTGGGGAAGGAAATAAAAATGTCTCGAGTTTTGAAAGTTCCCAAGAGTACAGTGAGCTCCATCAATTGGAAATGGAAAGAATGTGGAACAACCCAGACTCTTCTTAGAGCTTGCCGTCTGACCAAATTTATCAACTGGGCAAGAAGGACCTTGGTCAGGGAGGTGACCAAGAACCCAATGACCACTCTGACAGAACTACAGAGTTCCTTTGCTGAGATGGGAGAACCTGCCAGAAGAACAAGTTTTTGCAGCACTTCACAAAAGTAGGCTTTATGCGAGAGTGGCCAGAAGGAAACCACTCCTGAGAAAAATGCACATGACAGCATGCCTGGAGTTTGCAAAAAGGCACGTGAAAGACTCTTAGAGCATGAGGAAAAAGATTGTCTCGTCTGATGAGACGAAAACTGAACTCTTTGGCCTAAATGGAAAGGGCTATATCTGGTGCATCACCCATCCAACGTCATTCCTAACATGAAGCATGGTGGTGTGAGCATCATAATATGGGGATGCTTTTCAGCGGCAGGGACTGAGAGACTTGAAAGGATAAAGGGAACAATTAATGGAGCCAAATGCAGGAAAATCCTTGAGGAGGACCTGCTTCGTGGTGCAATGACCTTCGACCGTCGTTAAGATTTATAGTACATTCCAACAGGACAATGATCTCAAGCATTTAGCCAAAGCAACACTGGAATGGCTTCAGAACAAGAATGTGAAAGTCCTTGAGTGGCCCAGTCAAAGCCCAGACTTGAATCTCATTGAGAATCTGTGGAAAGACTTGAAGATTGCTGTTCACCGACACTCCCATTCCAACTTGACAGAGCGTGAGAAAACATATCAGGAAGAATGGGAGGAAATCCCCAATTCCAGATGTGTAAAGCTGATACGGACATACCCAAGAAGACTCGAAGCTGTAATCGCTGCAAAGGCGCTTCTACAAATTACTGACTCAGGGGGTTGAATACTTATGCAATTTTATATTTCAGCTTTTCAATTTCAATAAATTTGTAGGAATTTCGAAAAAAAAAAATTCAAATGTTTTCAGAAATTCAGTGTGAATACCTTCTGAAGGTACTGTAATTATTATAGTGTTTACACGTGCGCCTGTTATGAAAAATATTGCGTTGCACAGGTTTATTACAACACATCCATGTTCAGCCCTCACGTGAATATGTTCTTCGACACGACCTGGGATTTTCCCAGGAGCGATCGAGTGATATGCTTTGTGAAAGATGATATGTAGAGATTGTAGTGATTTGTTGCATTCTAAAAATAAAATTAATAAAAAGAAGTTAAAAGAAGGGAAGTGCATTTTGCAATGCCCAAGTTATACATACATATTAGTCCGAGTGTTGGCCAGAAAAGCATGCATTAGGGTCCGCACAATGTTTTTCTGCATTTTTGTGATCACCAGACCATCTGAATGAATATTCCGATTGATGCCACTCTGGCACCCTTGAGCATTTTTGTAGAAACCCAATAATATGAAAATTAGCGGTGGCCATTGTCAAAATTACTATTTTTCTTCATATCTCCAAAAGTAAGCATCCAAATAGCCTGGTTGAGGTGTCTACACCCATGTTTTTAGGGTCACTGGTCGTGATAGACCCACTTAAAATTTAATAACATTTAAATTTAGCTCATTAATATGCAAATTAGCAGTCGCCATTATCAAAATAACAATTTTTCTTAATATCTCCAGAAGTAAGAATCCAAACAGCCTGGTTGAGGTGTCCAAACCCATGTTTTTAGGGTCACTGGTCATGATAAACCCACTTACAATTTGATAACATTGAAATTTAGCTCATTAATATGCAAATTAGCAGTCGCCATTATCAAAATAACAATTTTTCTTAATATCTCCAGAAGTAAGCGTCCAAACAGCCTGGTTGAGGTGTCCAAACCCATGTTTTTAGGGTCACTGGTCATGATAAACCCACTTACAATTTGATAACATTTAAATTTAGCTCATTAATATGCAAATTAGCATAACCCTACCCCCTGAATTTGTCCGCGCCGATCGGCATTTTTGCAGTACAGTTATACAACAACAACAAAACTGTTTGAAAATAACTTGCGCAGAGCCGTTTATCCCCAGTACAGTTGTGAAGAAATGGCTGACCTCAGAAGATCAACAGCATGAACTGTTTCTGATCAAGTAAGTTGAGGCTTGTAATGTAATGAAAGAAACATGGAGAACTGAGTTTTAAGTAAGAGTAATGTCTTCTGATACAGTGGAATGATCGATATTATTTGCAAGCAAGTTTTTATTATTATTTAACATGATCTGTCTGAAAGAAACTGTGTATTTTATTGATTTTTAAAAGTACACAGGGTGGAACCTGTTTCCTGAGAATTTTTTTAAAATACGAACAAAGAAATTAAATGTTTACTGATGTTTATAATTACCTCTATTGTTACAGGTTGAGGCTCCATCACCATGGGAGACTGTTTCTTCAGTCCCTGCGATGCAACTAAAGCTGGAAAACCTCTGGTAACAGTTGGTCCAGACAGAGTGCGAAGTATCATCCGGTCAGGCAAAGCAAGACAAGATGGTATACATGAAGAGCTTGAACAGAGATTACAGGCAGACAAATCTATCGAGCTCAAATGCCATAGAGACTGTGTGTCAACGTACACATCATGCTCACACATAGAAAGACACTTGAAACGAATGAGTAATGTCTGTTTGGAAGATGCTTCAACAAGCGAAAGAAGCCGCCGTTCAAAGACGACAGTGATTGACTTTAAAGAACATTGCATTTTTTGCAGAGAAAAGTGAATCATGGACTTTGATAAGAAGAATCCTAATCGTTGGCGGTGAGTTCTCCTTTGTAGGACTGTAAATCGTGTTGATCGAACAACTTTCAAACAAACTATTCTCGATGTTATCGATTCCCGCCAGGATGAAGGACGCCAGGTCAAGATACGATCAATGGATGCAATCAGCGATCTTCATGCTGCTGATGTGAGATATCACGATGACTGCAGAAAGTCCTTCATGGCACCCTGTTCTGTTGCAGCAGCAGCAGCAGCAGCAGCAGCAGCACGCAGTGGCAGAGAAACTCAGGACATTGAGCCAGCTGTCAGTTCTACCATCCTATCGATGAAAAACGACATGTTGCGCATCTGGAATTCAGTAGAAGTCCACAATATGTACAAGGATCATGGAGGAAAGCTATACTCTCAACGAACCCTGTTATCAAAATTGTTGGATATACTTGGCTCTGAGCTTCTGGTTCTGTCTGGTGAAGTAGTCACTAGTTTAATCTTGTTTCGCAGCAGAGCGTCTACTGCGATCAACTTAGTAGCATCAGATGAAGATGACACCATTGATGTTTCCATGGAATGAATTGCCAAGAAGGTTGCACAGGAATCTAAGCAGTTGTCGTCCGACCCCAGTTCCTATCAGACTATAATTAATATAGATATTGCTCATGAAGCAGTGAGTTCAACCCTTCAATTGCTACTCTCCAAAATATCAGCTAAACTGGACTGCACACTTCCAGGAGCTCTGATAGGAAACATCATAACGAATATGATCACCAATCGACCAACTACACTCCAAATAGCACTGGGAGTTCTAGTCAGTCGTAAAAGCCTCATCAAGCAGTTGTACAACTATCGTGTGACCTGTTCCTATGATGAGTTTCAGTGTGTCAAGGGATCAGCAGCAAAGGCTGCAACTGTTCACTCCGGGATTAGGGGAACCGCCAATGCTGAATGTGGCCTTGTTCAGGTTGTTGCTGACAACTTCGACACAAATATCTCATCCCAGAATGGACTCGTTTCAACACATTCTCTTGCAGTACTACTTACCATAAAAGATCAGGAGATATCTTCCACATCTGAAGATGAAGCCATCATCAGACGATTGACCCGTGATTAAATGAAGACACCTGTGACAGAAGACATTTTGGTTCAAAGGTACAAGGGACCTGAGAAACCAGCGATGCCAGTTGAAGAAGCCACACATGCGGTGTTACCTCTCCACGTATTGGCTCATCAAGTGATACAACTTAGGAGAGTTCAAGATATGGATTTCTGTTTTCTGAAGCAAATCACTTCTGATCAGAACACACCAGAGTTTGGTGGTTTTTATACGAAGCTCTGCAGAGAGCAAGGACGATCCATCCAACCTGCAACGACGGCCATTTATACACCACTCATAGATATGGATCCAGCTGATCTGGACACGATGTTTACAGCGATGGAGGAGGGAAAACGCCTGACCACAGAGTGTGGACAAACCATAACCATCTTCACAAATGACCAATAGCTGTATCGAGTGGCCGTTAATGTTAACTGGGATAATCCTGAGCGATTTACCCAGTTCATACCAAGGCTGGGCGGCATGCACACCCTTATGAGTTTCATCGGTTGTGTGGGGAACTTGATGGCTGAAAGTGGGCTGTAAGACGTGATGAAATCTGCCTTTGGGGGTGTTGCTCATATGCTTGGTGGGAAAAAGTTTCCCCAAAACTTCAGGGCCCTGCGATTAGTGACGATGGAGGTCCTTCGTTCCAGCGTGGCTCAGGTAAGGGGTTGTGTGTTATCATCAGCGAACTGGCATAAATTAAAAATTCCTGCCCAAATCACCTTCAGTTGAATATCAGGCCTGGCCAGCTTGTTCATGAAAGACTTGTTCCTTCATGTACCTTTGACCTACAGCATCCACTAGACGACCCGTGAACCCGTTGGGTTCCCGTTGCGACAGCGGTTGATAAAAAAATCATTAAAAAAAAAACATAGCTCCAGCAAACTATACCGCTGAGGTTGTTTGCATTGATCAAATTCTCCCGAAGAGTACTTGACTAAATCGGGAATTGATTTTTAAATTATTTTTTCGTTGCCCGATTTGAACGAAACTTGATACTGAACACCGCAGGAGAATGGTGAGTAAGGTGGGCCGAAAAATTTTGCGCTATCCTGTACCATTTTGGCTGTATTTCAGGAACATACATACATACATACATACATGATGAGAATTTTAGTAATGTATAGATAGATGGAGCATAACATCAGCCTCACAGCACACTGTGAACCTACCATTAAGGTTTACACAAGCAACGTCGCTTTTAAAGACCTTTCACACTTTGCACACATCAATTTCTAATTTAACAATAATCCAGGCTCAGGCATTAGCCATAAACAAGCAGTTTTCAAAACCCAAGATGAACAAACAGCACATCATATATGGCATGCCTCAAAGGCGTACATGTGGGTGTGCTGTCAGAGGGTGTTCCATGAACAGTCCACGAGTGTGCTCGGCTTTGCAGTCTTTTCAGAAGCTGCTTCAGAAGACCATGCATCATTCATAACAGCACAGGGAACCTCTTTTGATTTGACAATGATCTGAGGTTCAAGGAGGAGCTTGCACACACTGTATATCACATGAACAGCAAACACATTAACAACTAGAAGGGCACTCGGTAGAGCGCGTACCTCCGCCACGTAATGCCTGATGCACAAGAACATATCGGGCCCAATACATTTTTGAAATATCATGCTACACAGTACTGTATCGTTTTTGGCCCAATCTCTCAATGGTGAAGAATCACTTTTAAGATTAAATAATTCTCCTAACCAGATCCGGATCTTCACCACAATCGAACTAATTAGTCCTCGTCACACACCTAACCTGTCCAACAAGTTTCGGCCAAATCCGTCCATAACTTTTTGAGATATCCTGCACAGAGACAGGGAGTGAAAACATCACGAGCTCCTTCACCTTCGTGACGAAGGTAATAATAATTAGATTCTGATACTCTTTACAGATTTCCAGGGTGTATCACAACAAGTCGGAAAGCATTGCATGGCTGAAACCTGCAAATCATGGACAGGTCGCTATTTCGATGCAGGATATTTCTCTGAAGGCACAGGGATTTGGAATCCGACTCGGTGGTAGTGATAACTTAAAAAACCAAAAGTGTGATATTTAATGTCCACCGATGCTCCCAGTGCTGACAACCGGGTCCTTTGGTTTAACGTCTGTTCGATGGACGGAGCACACTTGATGTATCACCCTATATGCTAAATATCACGATGACATTTTGTACCAGGGCCGACATTCAAGCATAGGTCAGACAGCTCATAGATGAATGTAGAGTAAGTGAATGACCATTGAAATCCTGAACAAACTACTGTACTACAAACGACAAAAAGGTGGGAATCATTGAGGCCACTAAATTAGTCATCGGAGTGGAAGAAAAGACCCCAGTTTGTAATGATTTGATTTACACGAGGGAACACCGAGCAAGGTAACATATGACTTCTCTTTCTTATGATGTCATGGGGATATTTATGATCCATAAGCAAAGGCAGATGGGACAGCTGTGCTGATACCTTCTGAAGAACGGCATCCTCTGAAATGTTTCACCACCGCATGTCATTTCAGGAGGCAGTTTCTCAACTGCAATCAAATTCCCTGTTTTGAATACATTTTAATAGTTCTTCCTTTACCGTACAAACATAACCACTCTTTTATTGAACAGCACCAGGAAGTCAAATGAGGTGTATGGCAAAGCTGTTTCAGGGCAGATTCTTGCACTGGATACGACAACAAAATGTCATTCATTCTCTGAATCATCAATTGATAGGTCGTGTCTTGTATGCCAGTCTTTCACCACTCAAAATCCACACATACACACTCCAGCAAAGCAAACTTAATTAACAGGGTCATGGAGTAGAGTATAGTACAGCCTTATGGAGCAAACAAAGCAAAAGCTTGAAAGTTTTACACAAACCTGGTTTTGTTAAACTTTTCACTCTTTCGAAATAATAATCTCTTTCCCAATCCGAGTACAGCAAAAAAATGTTTCATAAAACATTTTGTGGACTCGAGGCCCACTTATGAAATTCAATATGCATTCATGATATTCAAATTATTTATGAGAAAATGTCAATACGAGGAAGTCCAATTTAATAAATTAATTTTCCATTCCATCGTCCATGACTCTCTCTTTAACCATGTTTTGTTTCTTCAAAGGAACGACAACGAGAACCCACTGGACCCACCGGAAAAGTCAAGGCAAAAAACCACAGTTTTACCATTTGGCCAATTCCTGTGTCTATCGAGTCATGGTTTGTTTTCAGGTACTCTACTTCTTGTTCTTCTTTTTCATGGATTACATTGTATGTGTTTCAGTCTCGGAAGCACTTTGCTCGAGTCGACTCTTGGCTCTTTTATGCTCAGGCCGTGGCATACTTTCCAACGAGTGGCAGTGTGCAGCGGTTCTGTGGAATTGATGGCAGTTACATGGCGACCTGTCAAATTTCACATCAATTTAAAACTAGTGCATTAACCCAAAGAATAATCATAAAACATACTTTCGTACATTTTCATCAAATGCTGCCACATCTTTAAGACAGCTGTTCAGCACCATCTCAGATCATCCCCCATTCAAAACCATGATCTTTTCTACCCCCAACCCCATCAACTTTATTGTAAGAAATAATGTTGCTTTCAGTGGTTTGTTAAGTCCTCCTCCGAGCCTTACTCATAAGGTATAACCTTTATGACCTGCACGACCATTTTTTAAAGCACAAAATAAAGAAGGTACATATCCCAACAGAGAAATTGTTGTTTTATACAAAAGCCGAACAAGGATGTAACGGCAAAACATGGTTATAATCACAAGCATCATGATCAAACAGCTGGTCTTTTTTAATCTACTAAAGGTATAAATTGAAAATAATTTAAGAAGTCAAAACAACTATCAAACTCGAAAGCATCTCAAAATGCAAAGCCCGTCCTCGTCCGTTTTGTACTCAAACTACGGTTGACGAAAACAACAGCTAAAATGAAAAAAAAAAATGTTAATTTATTAATTAGTATTCTCCATATTCTCAGAATAAAGAAGGTTTGATGAAAATTTGATGACAGATCCTCAAAAGGCAAATAAAGAAACGTGGAAGCAGTTATATGCCTGGTGTTAGCTTCATGGTTAGGGTGGTGGGCTTGGGATCCCAGCTCCTTCGTTCAAATCCCTCTCAACTGTTGAATTAATACCAGGTGGGGTTGACTCAGCCTGTCATCCTTCTGAGGTTGGCAAAATGAGTACCAGCTTGCTGGTATCCTCTGTCGGAGTGGTGACCCGTCCAGGATTGTGCCCAATAGCCAAGGAGACTGTTTTGGCAGCACCAACGCTCTGCACAGAGTATGGTCCCAATGGATGGAAGTGATTACCAAACCCAGTTGTCTGTGTGGTGGCTGGGCTAATAAGGCTTATTTTTACTTACTGTGACTTTGATCTTTGACTTTTTGACCCAATTTTTAATTAGTCTTCTTCCATATCCTCATAATAAGGGTTTGTTGAAAAATTCATGACAAAGCAAATGGTAAAGAAGTTTTGGCCTGGACACACGCATACACACAATTCCACAATTATATTAATTGTATCGTATTGGATATTCCTATAATATAGGATTACTAGCAGGGTACCTCTTTCCAATGGGTTCGTCCTACGCCTCACCTCAAATGAGTAATTTTTTTGAGTATGTACTGTATTTGGTAGAAAATGGAATTCAGCAGAGAATATCGCAGTGGGTGGAGCCAGTAACCTTGGCAACCTCGTTCCACTCCATCAGCTCAGACTTCCAATCCATGCTTGTTGTACCTCCAAAGTACTTATTGGAAGCAAGGCTGAAATTATGGAAGCTCGGCTGGGAAATGGATTTCGGCAGCTTTTAGGCCTACCGCATGACCAAAGATCACTGAAGTTCTTTCCATGGCAACTGACCACCTCCAAGCACCTACCATCTCCACGTTGCTTTTTTGGCTCCAACCTGCCCACTGTCTCTATCTATACTTCCCATAGCTTTGCTTTCAGCAATTTCCATTCGTATTTGTCACAGTATTTCATTTTGGTTTCTGATTCGATGATCGGTCGCTCCGTAGTTTCAGATTACACTTTCAAACATCAGTTTCGCTTTGACATATCAGTTTTGTTTTGCATCATCTCCGCCACCGAAGGTCAAGGAGGTTATGTGTTCACTGCTTTCTGTCTGTCTGTGCACAGGATATCTCAAAAAGTTGTGAACGCATTTGGATGAAACTTGGTGGAGATGTTGGGTGTGTGGCAAGGAGAGATTGGTTCGATTTTGATGTAGATCCGAATCCGGATCTGGATACGAGAATTTTTAAAGTGATTCTTCACCATTGAGAGATGGGGCCAAAAACAGTACATAGCACGATACTGGATAGCATGTTATTTCAAAAATGTATTGGCCCCGATCCGTTCTCCTGGATCAGGCATTACGCGGTGAAGGTATGCACTCCACCGAGTACCCTTCTCGTTGCAACTTGTGATGTGATGCGATTAGTGCAAGAAAAAGGTCATCAAAACGATTTTTGCAGGAATTTTTTTTCACTTTTCTAAGGAGTCTAAAGTGTCTTAAGATGTTTAAAAGGGGTCTAAAAAGGATGTAAGGTCTAAAGGGTGTAAGGGGTATAAAGGGTCCAAAGGTCTAAAGCGTCTTAAGGGTCCTCAAAGGGTATAAAGTGTCGATAGGGTCTAAATGGATCTAAGGGATCTAAAGGGTGTAAATAGTCTAAAGGGGTGTATGGATGAAAGAGCAAAATGGGTCTCTAAGTGGGTCTAAGTGGTCAAAAGGGTATAAATGGTCTAAAGGGTCTCAGGGTGAAACAGCAAAATGTGTTCAAAGTGTTCAAAGGGTCCAAAAAGGTCTATGTATAAGTTTGAAGTGTCGAAACGGTCTCAGAGCACAAATTCAGGTTCAGATGAGGTCACTTTACCTTGGATATGCTGTTTCTTCTCTCCCCACAATGGATGAAGTCCTCAATGTAAGATTTGTGATCAGGGCCATCTCACTGGACAAATATCGTGCTTTTAATGGCATCCTGCCTTTCTCTCCAAACTAACTGCCTCCAAAATGGCATCCAAGGCCAAGTTGGCTCCACATATGCTAACTGACATCCTCTACTCTTGTAGCTGTGTGGCTCTCAATGAAGTCCCTTCATCTCCTCTCCTTGCCAAGGCTGGAGTGCCCCAAGGCAGTGTTCTGGGTCCAGTCCTATCATGATCTTCATCGATGATTGCTCTGATCTCGGGAAAATCCCCTTTATCTATTTGCTGATGACTCCACCCTCTGCAATCATATCCCTCATCCTTCAGACAGGAAGGCTGCAGCCTCATCACTCTCTTCAGACCTTGATAATATCACAAGCTCGTCAACACACTTGGAATACATCTTTCAATACAGACAAATCTCACACTCTATGGCAACCCCACCCCAACCCCCCAATCTACTTTCGTAACGATCCTCTTGAGGGAGTTCAGTTAGTCAGACTCTTGGGTTTCACCATTAGCATTGATCTTTTTGGGCAAACCACATTTCAAGCAACCTAAATCTAGGATCACAGCTCAACTCCATCATTCGTTCCTCTTTTTCCACAATTGTGGAACCAACTCCCTCATTCACTTCATCTCCTCCTTCCCTCCAGGTCTTCAAGACAGCTGTTCACCACCATCTCAGATCGTCCTCAATCCAAAATCCTGATCTTTTCTACCCTCATTAACCCCACCCCAATCCCTCCTCCATCCAAATTTCCAGTCCCCCCCCTTTGGTGTTTCCTTCTGTATCCTCTTGACTACCCTGTGCATCACCTTGTCCACCCCATACATCCTTTTCTGACCCCAATTCCTCCCCACATCCTTTGTTTGCCCAAGTCTCCCTCGATCTTGGCCTTCTGCTCTGCTGTTGGTGTTTCTCCCTCTCTCAACTGTTCCTTTAGCATCCTGTTATGTCCTGATCAATTTAGTGTACTCCTCATCCACGAGCCTTGACTATGTATCCAAAAAAAAAAGGTCAAAGGTGGTCTATAGGTCTTCAAATGGTCTAAATAGGTATGAGGGATCTAAAGGATGTAGAGGTATGAGGAATCATTCAAGGATCCAAGGTGTCTTAAGGGTTTAATGGGTCTAAGGAGTTTTAAAGGTCAAAAGGGTCTTTACATGGTCAAAAGGATCTTTAAAAGATCCAAGCGGTCTCAAGTGTCTGAGGGAGCTTAAGGGTCCAAAGAATCTTTAAAGGGTCGAAGGGGCCGAAGGTGTCTAAAGTATAAAGGGTCTTTAAAGGGTCTATGGGTCCCAAAAGTCGAAGGGGTCGAAAGGGCTTCAGGTTCTTAAAGGTGGAAGGAGTGTAAAACGACTGATCCACCAGCTGTTGAGTTGGATGTCAGGGATGTTACTATCCCTATTGCTGACCCTCCAATAAACTGTGGTCCACCTTTGTTTGTGGAAAGACAGGCTGCAGTGAACCCGATGAAATGGGTTAAAGCTCCAGGGATCTGTGACATCCATGCTCAACTTCTCAAGGCTGGTTGAAATGCTGTACTCGTCATTGCATGCAGTTCTGTGCTCTGCCTGGAACACAGGCATCATCCCAACTGACTGGAAGAGGGGACTTGTTGTCCCTCTCTGAAAAGGGAAGGGTGAACACCAGGACTGCAACAACTACCGAGGGGTCAGGCTGCTCTCAGTGCTGGGCAAGGTCTTTGTTCAGATAATTCTTGATTGGGTTCACCACCATCTGCTTGAGCACCAGTGCAAACAACAGTCAGGTTTTACACCAGAGGTCAACAATTGACAGTATCCTTGCTCTTCGGTTTCTCACTCACCGAAAGCAGGAAAGAGTCTCGGCAGGAGCTGCTCACAGCCTAAGTTGATCTCTTTAAAGCGTTCGATTCAGTGAATCGGGATGCCCTCTGGAGGATTGTTGGTTTTCGTGGGGGGCCACCAAAACTGATCAATCTGATGTCTGAACTATACCCTAGTATTGAGAGTGCTGTGAGATGTGGTGGTACCATCTCTGACTTGTTTAAAGTTGTTATTGAAGTTCGTCATGGGTGTGTACTGGCCCCAACACTTTTCAGTGGTTGTATGGACAGGATTCTGGGGAGGATGTCGGAGAGATCAAGCTGCAGTGCATCGTTTGGGAATGTCAAGATCTCTGACCTTGATTTCGCAGATGATGCAGTCTTCTTTGCAGAGACTCTGGATATCCTTTTTAAGGCCCTCGATGTACTGATTTAGGCGTCAGAGCCGCTGGGATTACGGGTTTCCTCGGTCAAAACTAAGATCCAGGCTTTCAATGAAATCTTGGATGCTGCTATCTTGTTTGTACCTGTATCGAGTGAGAATGTTGAGGTCACGGAGAGATTCACTTACCTTGGCAGTGATATTCATGTCTTTGCTGGCTGTGAGCCAGAGGTCAATGGATGTCTGGTTCAGGCCTGGGGAGTCATGGATTCACTGGATCATGGGGTGTGGTGCTGTCGGTATCTGTGCAGGAGGAGGAAAGTATGAGTCTTCAGGTCCTTGGTGTTTCCAATCTTGCTCTCCAGATGTGAGACTTGCACTCTGACCAAGGATCTGAGACAGAGATTTAATTCCTTTGGTACCAGGTCTCTTCGGAGAATCCTTGGCTATCACTGGTCGGACTTTGTGTCCAACAAGCGTTTGCTGAGAGACTCAAATGAGATTTGTTACCCGCATAGTCCGTGAGCGTCAGCTGCGGCTATATGGACATGTGGCTCGTTTTCCTGATGCTGAGCCTGCTCACCAGATTCTCTCAGCGAGGGAGTCTCGTGAATGGAGGAGGCCAATGGGCCGACCCCGTGCTTCGTGGTTGCAGCAGGTTGATCGGCATCTCAAGGAGATGGGGATGGGCCAGGCATCTGCCTGGGGGATGGCCAGACGGAGGCCCCTGGAGTACCGGCAGAAAGTGGACGCAGCGACGCACTGCTCTGGCGCATGCTTCGATATCTGACCTGACTTGTTGTAGTTCATTCATTCCTCCACATGTTCTGGACCCAGACTCGTCCACGTGCAAGAACAAATTTGCAAACAAAGGGGCCGGATCTGAACCCATGGCTACCCCCACTATCTGCTGGAGGATGTTGTTGCCAAATTTAAAGAAACTGTTTCGGAGAAATCAAATACTTTCTTTGAGTTTATTTTTTGAAAAACTACATGAACATTGATTTTCCTTCACAGACCAGTTTGCTCTTTTTTTTTTTTTGATAAACTTTAATGTATGCTTTATGACATCCATGTCATCTATGCTTTATGACATTTGCATCCTGCAAATGCTTTATCTACTGTTCTGTCCAATGCGGTTATGGGTTTTTCATGTGGAATGTTTGTGTATAATGTAGACAAATCACACGTATATAAACATTTAGTCTTACCCTTGTTATTAATGTTGTGGATACTGTAGATTACAGGTTTGGAATCATGAATGATCCAGAATTTTTTAACACCAAAATAAAACTTCACCTTTTCGTAGTAGTTTTTTTAAGCGTTTATAAACTAGTTTCATCGCCCCTGTAATACTACCCGACAATGGTTTCAAACTGCATTCTCTATTTGCGATGATGAAACTCATCTTGCAAGGGTTTTTGTGCATTTTTGGGATCCAGTAAATGAATGGTAATTTATGGTGTTTATCTGGAACGAACAGACTTCTCGATTTGGAGTGATTTATACGGTGTTGTATCGATTCTATTTTATTATCGTTATTTATTTTGTAGATCTTTGAAAATCCAGTCTGTAAGCTCAATTCTTCCAAAAATGTTTGAATGTGGAATGTTTTGCAAACAAATATTTGCTTATCAATTGAAATGCCATATTGTGTTTGAAGCTGCTTTAAATTATCATTGTTTAAAATTACCTTCAGATTATTGATTCAAACTTTTATTTTCAAATCGACAATTCTCCTTTTAACAAGTTTCTCTACCTCCTCCAACCATAAATCCATTTGTGTGTTTGGTATTTTGTGTTTATCAATTTGTTCTCTCATCCATTCCATCAGTCCTATCATTGTAAGTTCCATTGCTTTAATGCAGCTAATCCTTTTATATTCTCCATAATTTGGTCCTTTTGTAAGTAATGCACGTAATTTTCTATCGTTTACTATTCTGAGATCACCTGTGATAATATGTTTATGATGTGGATGTTTAAATATGGAATATTCGCAATTGCAATGATGTGTGTTACTCAACCATTCCTCGATATCTATAGATTATACCGTTTCCTTGTAGTTGAAGATCTTTCCCCTGAACACATTTCACAAAGTGCACACAACCCTTGGTGGCTTTGTGTTGGATTGTTTCTGGAAGTTTCACACTTCCTTCTGTTGTAGTATTTTCTCTACATTTATCCTTTTTACCCCTTTGCTGACAAATTATTTTAAAATTTTGTCATTGTCTGGAAGAAGTCTGCAAACGCATTTGAGAAGAATGTTCAGAAGAACACGACTTCCATAGAGACTGCTACCTGGAGACACGATCATATTTCAACCTGATTGCATCTTTCGCAACAAGTAAGGTTTGAGAGGAGTTGACACCAAAGGTTTGTGGACATCAGAGAGTACATCAAAGTTTAAATTTCATGGATGGAAGAACGTTGTTTACGCTGCAGAGATAAAATGTGATGAACAATTACTGGTTATAATTAGGGGATTTGGCATATTTGCCTGTGATGCAAGGGATCACAAGTACCAAGCAAGTAAGTTAAAAAGTAAACTTGAAAGACATGACATCTATAAGGGTAAATTTTCATTCTATGAACTAAATGACAAGGGAAAAAATATAACAGCGCGATGTCGCCACGCTATAATTACAGAGCTTTCTAGTGTACAACTCTGGTGTCAATGTAGATAAAGAAATCAAAAGAGCACGTGAGCTTGGCTCTGGTGTAGTTGCTGACATAGCACTCCTCATATGAAAAACCATTATCGATGCTTGTGAGAAGTCAAGAGTCATTACCTTGGCCCACAACAGCACAACATCTGGAAAGCACAATTCCTTCCCCCTTCTAATGGTTCTGCAACCAAGTCACCAGAGCGAAACTCATTCATCGTAAACGTCTGGGAGCAGTGTCGATGGTAGCCATGTTCTTCTGAAATGCATTTGCGGATTTCTTCCATTTGAAGAGAACATGCAGGTTGAGAGAGTCTCCTGTGACAAATGTCCTTTAGTTTTTTTTCAATTCTCAATGGGTTTTTGACTGAGACAGAAAAGTCCTTTGAACCTGTGTTATGAAGCATGCAAACATGCTGAACCTTTTGCTCCTGAACTTAATTTCTTTCTGGAGCAGGATGTTTCTGTTTTCTTGCTTTTCATGGGCTCTCCTCCATCCTCTAATTATCAGAGATCTACAATATATTTATTAAAGGAATCAAAAGCAAGCCTGCATTCGTAAAGCATAAATTAGAAGAATACTTCAATATATTTTGCATCATTAACACAAGACTTGAACTTGGCATGTTCATCATTCTGTCTTTGGTTATCATGCTTAGGAAAATGAGGGAACATTCCAGGTTTGGTTGAATTTGAGCTCGTAACTAATGAGACATAGCAACGCCATGAACCTCAAGAAATGGTCAAATTGCTGCAAAAGTGACATTTTGATGGAGGTCCCAATAAGGCATGAACAACATCAAGACCAAAAGAGATATTTCAATGTTAACATCTTTTTTCCATCTAAGTGGACATCAACAAACATGATTATGCACATCAGGTTGGATCATAGGGGTAGTGCACAGGGGGCTCCCTTGGCACATGGAGTAAATTACAAAATCCTGTCTCTCACTGCATGGCAGACAAGCGAATAATATACTTGATAAAAACAGCAATGAGCAGAAGAAAGACCAGGGCAGGGGAAAAAATGTGAAAGTAAAGCAATCTCCAGCAGCAATAACCTTCCTACTACTACTACTACTACTACTACTACTACTACTACTACTACTACTACTACTACTACTACTACTACTACTACCACTATTTCCTAATTTACTATCCCCTAGATGTCAAGAATTATCCCAAATGCAGTTGAGAAACTCACACCAGATCCACACTCCCCAAGTGAGAACTCGGACACAAGCAGTCTAGTATTCCTACTCCAGTGCAATAAGCTTGGTGTTAGCTTTATGGTTAAGGTGGCTGGTATAGGATCAAAGTTAGGGTCCTGAGCTTGAGCCCCTGTTGGCTGTTTAATTAACCCCCAGGTGGGGTTGACCCAGCCTGTCATCCTTTTGAGGTCAGTGAGATGAGTACCAGTGTACCGGTAACACAGGGCATTGCATCAGTGGCACAGCTGTGCCCCCAGAAAATGATGCCAACCAGCAGTCACAGGCTGCACACAAAATAATAATAATAAACCTCCAGTGCAATTGTTAAATTCACAATAGAATAAGTTGCAATGTTATTGTTTCGCCAGAAGTCCTTATTGTCTACAATCTGCTCTGCAATGTCAAAAAATTCACATCTTTTCTGTAATTATTGTTTTCAACTTTTTAATGTTTCTTAAATGTAATTAATACTATCTGGTATTTCTGATATTTGTGCACAAAGTACACTTATTTGTAATTTATCGACCTATTTGTTGAATAATTTATTGTCGCTTGTATACTTGTGGTCGTTTTTGAAATGGTATAAATAGGCATTTGTTTTTTCATTCAATGTAAATCGATTTTCTCGTAAACATGACCGTTTTAGCCTTCGGACTATGGTCTTGTGTGTGTTATACGTTTATAAAACTGAAATTATTATTATTATTGTTACTACTACTATTCGCACCTTTTTGTGTCAGCCAGGGAACGTTTCTGGCCCATGCCTTTCACGAACCGGCTGGCCAGGCTGAAGCTGGCAGAAATTCGTAATTTGTTCAGCGTGCCGGCAATAACTCATCTACACTTCAACAAAAACACCACGGGATCATTAACGTCCACCAGATGGTGGTGGGAATCTATTGAAGGCTAGGCAGCTCAAAGGTAAGTGCACCACCTGTTGGATCTTTTCATACTTCATTCATCGAAGACGTGCCAAAACAGTAAAACAAAGTGAATATATATATATATATATATATATATATATATATATATATGTATATATATATATATATATATATATATATATATATATATATATATGTATATATATATCAACACAGTATTTTGCGAATGATACATGGTTAAAGAAGTACCATCCTCTTTACAGAGTGTTGGTGCTTCCAAAAGCAGCTTCTTGACAAGGGTTATGCTGGGTGGTTTGCCATTGCCTTCCCAATGTTGTTCATCCATGCTATATCCTTTTAAATGCTGAATGTCAAACAAGGAAGCAGCATGTACCATTTTTAAATTTTTAAAGTCTTTGGTATGACTCAGCCAGGGTTTGAACCACCAACCTCCCACACTCATAGTGGACACTCTCTAACCATTATGCCACCAAGTACGGTGATACATAGTTAAATATCAAAGAAAATAAAATTACAAGATGAACCTTGGCATGCCTTGAACTGCTGCACCTCATTCTGAGAACTTCCTGAACACCCCTTGTAACCATTTCGGCTAACATCTTCGAATGGCGAATGGAAGGAGTAAATAAACCTATTGTTGTGCCATTCAGAAGGTGTGTGCGGGAATTTAAACATATGCATTTTCTCACTGCCGTGGGGACAAATGATCGACGTGCTGGGTTTAAATAGCATTCTCCTGAAGGGACTGTCATTGGATCTATATAATGACAACGGAAGCGGCAGATGGACGAGATCGAGTAACATGCACTCGAAGTCGTGACGTGACACCACATCCGCCGAGAAGGGTCGACCCCTGGGGGAGTGAACCCTGTGACCTTACAGCATCTCAGTGAGTATGTTCGCTTCCCAAAAGACTCCATAGACACAATAGCGAGATGGGCAGATGGCTACAGAAAGCTTGCTTTGGGTAGCCTATTAAGGAAAGGGGAGAAAAGTGGTGGAATAGGGTAGTGATCAATAGGGTAGTGAATGGGACGGTGGTCATTGTCTGTAAAAAAAAAAAAATACAAAAATTGTTTAAATATTCCATGAAAAGTGATTACAGCAACCAGTTTACAAAATGCAAAATGCCCATTCGTTATGAAATAAGAGTTTATTGAATTGTTCTTTTATATTTTCAACTTGCCTGATACAATGGTGCAGAGGAAGTGCACTTCCCTCTGGAACGGTCTCGTCCAGGTTTGATTCCTTACCGCACTGTAAACTCACGGTGCTTCACAGGTAGGGCATGACATCCCAAAATGTGCCGTCCGTCGGATGGATGTTTAGAAGGGTGTCCCCTCTGGGGGCATTAGCTGATTGACGATAAAGACCCGTGTTGTCTTTCGTGAAGAGTATGTTGAGTCATGACTATCACTCTGAACACATGACAAACTCCTGCCCAAATCACCTTCAGTCGATCGTCAGGACTGTACTGGCCAGTCGGCTCGTTAAAGCTACACTTGGGCCAAAAACCTTCCCAGGCCGACCCCACCGCAATGTGGGAATAATTGGGGCTGTTAAAGAGGAAGTAGACATTCTCAACCACCTCGTACTGCATAACAGTGAGAGCACTGCTGACTGTAATGATGATTCGATCATGCAAAAATATAATCTGCCGTGTAGCCCACTGTACATTCCGACACCAAATGCATCAAATGTTTCACATTGAACTCCTATTTACATATTCATAATCTAATAGATAAAGTTCTTTATAACCACTGACAGTGAGTGAGTTAAGACTGACTGACTGATATTAAAGATCGGTACCTTCTGGGTGACGTAGAAAGCCGAAATTTTGCGTGCCGGTGGACATCGATGCCAATACACCGGAAAAAAAAAATCACAGAATCAACCGACAACATCCATAAATGAAAATATAAATAAATGAAAAAAAAAGAAAAGAAAATAAATAAATGAAAAATCAAATGCAGGTGAGCGACCCGAGACAACAGTGAAGCATGCTTCGTATGCTTACACATTGTGTAAGCACTCCCCGCTAGTATATTACATAAACTCATTTTTACATTGAATTCCAGAAAGCAGTCGCCTCGTTTGAGAAGAGTCGGACAGTTTGAAGTAGGCCATCGGAGATGTGCGTAAAATGAACCAATTTAAAGCATCGAAATAACCCACGTACGTGGTGAACTATAAACTAGAAAGGACAGCGATGAAGGTAAGACCATTGAGTTTATGTACAAAGGATGTTCAAAATCTTCTCACAATGAATGTTATTGTAATTTTCATCAATAACAATATATATATATATATGTATATATATATATATATATATATATATATATATATATATATATATATATATATATATATATATATATATATATATATATATATATATATATGGAAAAGAACATTTCCTTCCCAATGATTTATCTTAACATAGATTAAAATTATAACAACGCAAGTGTTTCTTGGGCGGTTGCGAATGTCTCGTTCCCAAGAACATTTTGAACGCCGCTCGTGTAATCACTGGGCACAGATTGCCCTTTTTGCACGCCTGTATCTCCATGGATGTAAAATGGTATTGGCCTATTACTAGCGACATCAAACAGAACGACCGACCTTGAACAGCCCTTGAGACGAGATGAAGGATTCCATATGGATAATTCAACAATCAAGAAATGAACAACAAATGATACACCAAGACCGTTTATAGCTGGGTCGAGATTCAAATCCAGGCGAGAAGGCTTCGAGATTAGTGCGCATACCTCCCGGGTACCCTGCCAGCCCCATGGAGGGCTCAGTCGCTGTCTAATTGGCTTGTCTCGTACAGTTCAAGTTATATTTATAAAGGCAAGTTTTATTAGTTTCATTCACTCATACATTTTGCCGTTTCTTTAATCGTCGGGAGTCGATGGGGAGCTTTTCTTGGCAACTGATTGCGGTCGAAGCCGAATGTATTATGACATCATATGAGCAGGAAGCACTAATAGCAAGGGGAATTTTGTAATGTACAGGCTTACAGGCCGTTTTTTATCACCCACACAGGGTTAGATCATTGACATAGCAGTTTCCCAGCTGTCATACCGGGCTGATGGCTGGCCAATTATGCGGACGGAGAATGAGGGAGAGAGAGAGAGGGAGAGGGAGAGGGAGAGGGAGAGGGAGAGGGAGAGGGACAGGGAGAGGGAGAGCCTCGGTTTAAAATTGATCGAGTTACCATCAAGGCAACTTTTGTATTTTCCTCAAACATATATGTGTCACATGTCGTCAATGCACCAAAATAATTCTCCTTGTACTAAAAGGACAAATAACCACAATTTAGCTGTCAGCGATGTGTTGCTAATGGGACATTCAATGTTATCTGTCATGGTTGGCAAGATAGCTAAGAGGTAACGTACTCGTCTCTGAGCTACCTACCTAGTCTGGGTTTGATTTCCGACCCAACTATAATTAATCGGTCATCCTGGTGTTTTACATGCAGAGCAATGTGTAAATGACTAGCCTTGAATTCTCTGGATGGGACGTTGAGCTGGGAACCCATGTGTTTGCAGTGATTGCTGTTGGTGCATCCTCCGATCCGTTAAAGATCCTACGGTGTGCTTCTCAAAAAGTGGGCGATTGTGTGCCGCCCTCCCCGGCAAAATTACAATTTCTCGCCACGATTACTGCGGAGGAGGAAATGGCAAACCGTCTAGTGTATTCCCTTGCGCACAAATCTGCTTCAGCATTCCGTGACACCATCCATTTATATTGGGTTCGACCATTCGGGAATGAGATGAATCCATCGATTTATATTGGGTTGGCTTGAAATCCCTGGATTATGATGGAAAGAACCCGTGTTGAAATCCCTGTACCCGATCGGTTTGTCCATCTTCTACCAATTTCCTTGTAATTCAGACGACATTGTTGTCGACTAATGTCTTTGGCCTGCTTGTGGTTTCGTTATGAGCTCCTCAATGAGCCACAGGATCACTGTGGAAAACACATATACCGCAAAGCTTTAGATAGTAGTATCAACTATGGAAGGAACTTCAATGTATTGTCAAAAAGCTGGCATTGTATGGGAAGGTTAACCATCCCTCCATCAGGACCACAAACTGTGCAGAGCGTTGGTGCTGCCTTAGCAGTCTCCTTGGCTATTGGACACAATCCTGGACGGGTCGCCACTCCGACACAGTATACCAGCATGCAGGCACTCATTTTGCCAACCTCGGAAGGATGAGAGGCAGAGTCAACCCCACCTGGTATTAATTCAACAGCCGAGTGGGGTTTGAACTCAGGATCATAGGATCCCAAGCCCACCACACTAACCATTAAGCCAACACCAGGCAAAAAGTGAACAATGCAGTCTGAAACCATTATTGGTTTTATTAATTTGTTTCCTTAGTGAAAAGCAAACTATCCACAAGGTGACATAAACACATTTGTCAGCTAAATGGTCACATAGCTATTCTGGACACACATGTACCACCAAACAAAGCCTTTGGTTCAAAACAAATAAACAAACCTGGACAGTTGGAACACTTGGTGAAAAAAATACAACTCTACAATGAGCTATTTCCTTATAGCTCACCCTACAGTCCATTGGTGCAGCTTGAGCTGCTCCAAGTAATCTTAAGTGCTGTACAATGAGAGTGGAGGGGAGAGAGAGAGAGAGTGGAGGGGAGAGAGAGAGAGAGAGAGAGAGAGAGAGAGAGAGAGAGAGAGAGAGAGAGTGGAGGGGAGAGAGAGAGAGAGAGTGGAGGGGAGAGAGAGAGAGTGGAGGGGAGAGAGAGAGAGTGGAGGGAAGAGAGAGAGAGGGGAGGGGAGAGAGAAAGAGAGAGAGTGGAGGGGAGAGAGAAAGAGAGAGAGTGGAGGGGAGAGAGAAAGAGAGAGAGTGGAGGGGAGAGAGAAAGAGAGAGAGTGGAGGGGAGAGAGAAAGAGAGAGAGTGGAGGGGAGAGAGAAAGAGAGAGAGTGGAGGGGGAGAGAGAAAGAGAGAGAGTGGAGGGGAGAGAGAAAGAGAGAGAGTGGAGGGGAGAGAGAAAGAGAGAGAGTGGAGGGGAGAGAGAAAGAGAGAGAGTGGAGGGGAGAGAGAGAAAGAGAGAACGGGAGAGAACGGGAGAGAACGAGAGAGAGAGAGAGAGAGAGAGAGAGAGAGAGAGAGAGAGAGAGAGAGAGAGAGAGAGAGAGAGAGAGAGAGAGAGAGAGAGAGAGAGAGAGAGAGAGAGAGAGAGAGAGAGAGAGAGAGAGAGAGAGAGAGACAGTGGAGATGTGGAGGCAATTAGCCGGCGATGCCCAGTAAAACCTCATTGCTGACACAGACTTCATATATTCCATCGAGTTGACCCCGGTGAGCGCCGGCGGGTTGGCCTTGAGTGCTTTGCATCAGCACCCTTAACCAGCACGTGGACACAGCAATATCGGACAACCACCCGTGGTCGTGGGCTCAATGTGAGGGTGCCCACTCATGGTTGTGGGCTCGATGTGAAGATGTAGAGTGGTGTTGCTACGCTTACAAACGATGTACAGCACAAAACACCAAAAATACAAACAAAAATTGTAGCTTGTTGCAAAAACAAAGAATGTTAAATTCATTCAACAATAAATCATACGTTTAAATAAATGCACAATGTCATGTGAGTTCACGTTTGTACAAACAATCCCTTCAGAGCAACGATGATATCTGGTTTTCATGATTTTGTCCAAGTAAAACAAATCAACTTGCTTGCGTTCGGAAGGTGAGGATTATGAAACGTCTGCAGATGCCAAATTAGTCCGAGAAAATTTGAGGTTTAAATGCTTCGAGCTCATTAGACAATACAAAGAAAGGACTCCGCGTGCACAATGAGATAATGAAGATGAAACATCCCATGACAATGTTTCCTTGAAGGTGGTGTAACGGCCGTTGTACATCCCAGGGAAAATTAGTGCAATTAACTGCATGTAAATCATTATCCGTTACAAGTACATGCAGAGCGACAGCTGCGCACTGGATGCAGGCATCTACAAAGGGTCGAGTGTTGACAAGGCGGTGAATGGGATCCATCTTGTCCACAATTAATGGCTTCAGCAGGTCAAGACAAAGGGAGGAGCACAAGGGGTGGTGCACGAGGGGATTGCATTATACTACTCATTGTACTAATGGACAACTGTGCCAAAAGCCACTGTGGTCACACGTCTCAAGGGATGTGATTAGAGAGAGGACAGTTTTGTGCAACAAACCTCCACTGAGTTTCTGGTTGCTGGCGTCTCTGGTACAACGTCATGCAAGTCGACGATCAAACATCATGCAAGTCCCTGGTCAATTGTTACACAAGTAAGTAACTGGCCGAGGACAGTACGTCTCTGGTGCAATGTGACGCAAGTACCGGGTTGAACCTGCACCAATGGCAGGTGAACCATTGCTTTAATGTCATACGTGTACACGTCTGGTTGAAGGTCCCACCAGGCTCGAGTTCAACATGATCTGAATCCTTGGTACAATAATCCTCACACCAGTGTCAAGTGCAATGCTACGCGTCTTTTATTTCGCAACATGCTCATCCTTGATCTAACAATATATAGGATCACCATGTTTACATGACAAATGTGTTCAACCCAGTTCCCTTTAATCCAAGTGAAAAACGGGTTAAATGATCCAGTTTTGACTCGTTTTCACGTTTGCACGACACAGCCACAAACCTGCTGCGTCAACTGTTGAAAAGTAACTCATTTGTAACTCCGTACTCGTCTTTCTTCGGAGCTCACAATATCTGTGCCTCACACGCAGATGTTGCCAGCACGTGGGCTGCCTCCAAATCCAAAAATGCAGGCAATATATATATATATATATATATATATATATATATATATATATATATATATATATATATATATATATATATATATATATATATATATATATATATATATATATATATATATATATATATATATATATATATATATATATATATATATATATATATATATATATATATATATATATATATCCTTGAATCACATATATATCGAGCCTGGTGTTGGCTTCGTGGTTAGGATGGTGGCTTGGGATCCTAAGGTCCTGAGTTCGAGCCCTGTTACCACTGAATTAACACCAGGGGGTTGATTCAGCCTGTCATCCTTCCGAGGTCGGCGAAATCAGTGCCAGTGTCCTGGTCCCGGTGTATGCCCCGGTTAGAATAGGTGTATCATATCCCTGCGTGTCGTAAGAGGTGACCAGGGTTGGCGTCAGGAAGGACATCTGGCCATAAAACATTGCCTCAAGAAGGCAACCATGATTGTATGGAGCCCGCAAAAAGCTAACCCCTGCTCAGCAGGGGGAAAATGGCTGTAGAAAGGCTGTTTTTTTTTTAATCACATATATTCTCCACTGTTGCTGTTTCATATGCAGCCTGTGGCTGCTGGTTGCATTATTTTCTCGTGATCTGGAAGCACAGCTCTGCTGCTCATGCTGATGATGCTGCTAACAGCTCTTGTTTCCAGCAAGCCGGTACTTATTTTGCTGACCTGAGAAGGATGACAAGCTGAGTCAACCCGCCTGGTGTTATTTCAACGGTTGACAGGGGCTCAAATTCCAGACCCTAAGATCTTAAGCCAGCCACCTTTACCATCAAGTCAACACCAGGCATATTCCTCCTCTATACAACTTAACTGTATGTTAAACTTATGTTGCATTTCCTACAATTTTTGTTTGTAAATAACCCACCAACAACATGTCACAATGGTACATGAGGTAGTTCGATTTAAACCAGTTTAGACCCGGCAACGTATTTACACAGTCAATTTATAGCGGTTAGAAACCATCCCCCCCAAGATGGTTTAAGTCTGTTCCGGTGCAAGTCCGTAAACTGGTTCCACTTGCAGTGGTATAAAGACACGAAGTGGGGGTGAAACTGATTTTGAACCGAAATAAAGTGCTCTTGTAAATGGAGTAGATGAGCCCCTACTGCTAAAGTCCTGTAAGTTTCTGATCCAGTGTTGGACGAGTTAGTTTCTCAAAAAGGTCTGCAAGGCCCCTCAATCATGTGAGTGTTTGGTCCAATGTCATGTGGTTACTTGGTCTAATGTCAGGTGGATGTTTGGTCAAACAACACGTGGTTAATTGATCAAACAACACATGGGTAATTGGTCTTACACCACATAAGGTTTTGGTGCAATGTCACATGTTTGTTTGTTTTTTGTAAGATTCCAACTGAGCTGCTTTCACCGCAGAGTTCTTGGGAATGGAAATACGCTTCGTCTGATTTTACCTTCACTGTGGTTTATACGAAACCTTCACTCAAATTGAGTGCTGTAATAATTAAACAATCATCTCCCAGATGTCATACAATCCTCGGTGCTATGGTTTGGAAGTACAGAATTGCGACAGGCTTAGCAAAACGGTCATGTCCATTACGGTACACTGTATGTACTCCAGAGGCCTAGAGTGTCATCTCTCATAGTCCGCCGAGAATAGCTCGAACTACCATGCTAATTAGGTAAAGCGCCATGACATGGCAACGCGACACTAAATGCATAGATTCCTTTTCTATTTGAGGCCATAAAGATGAAAATTGGCTCCCAAAAGCCTTGTGGTTTTCTACGTTCCTTCCCTTTTGACACCTGCAGCTGGCAAAGAATCCACCCTTAACGTGACTACCTCATCTTGATTGCACTCGTCGCTGGAGATACGATGGAAAGGCCTTCTGCAATCATTTGTTTGGTTCATCAAACCATACTTGTCTCTGTATTACGGCAATTAAACAATATGTCCTCCTGCCTTCTGCAAGGTCTATTTAATAATGGCCCTGTCATATCTTCAAATGTTTCTCCCTGCCCCTATCAGCCAGCACGTACAAATTTGCCCATCAACTGTCATTGAATAGTCACTGCTGCAAAGGAATTTGCTTCGAGAAAAACAAACAAAAACTAGAAGGGCACTCGGTAGAGCGCATACCTCCACCCTGCAATGCCTGATCCACGAGAACATATCTGGCCCAATACATTTGTGAGATATCATGCGATATATCATTTTTGGCCCCATCTCTCAACGGTGAAGAATCACTTAAAAAATTCTAGTGGTCGGATCCGGATCTGGATCTTTACTAAAATCTGACCAATTCGCCCTTTTCACGCATCAACCTGTCCACCAAATTTCGTCCGAATCCGCCAAAACGATACATCACACGATATTTCAATGGATAAGGACGAAACTTGGTGGAAAGGTTGGGTATATGACGAGGATGAATTGATTCGATTTTGGTGAAGACCCGGATCCAGATACGAAAATATTAAAATGATTCTTCACCATTAAGAGGCGAGGCCAAAAACGATATATTGCACAATAGTTAAAAAAAAAGTTTGGGACGGATTATGACGAATATTGGTGGATGAGTTGGTTCGGTGACACGGACAAGCCGATTCGATTTTGGTTCAGGTCTGGATCCAGATCCAGATCCAGATACAAAACAAAAACTGTTCAGTCTAGCGGAGGTATGCGCTCTACGAAGTACCATTCTAGTTTGATTTCACGTTCCACTTTGTATCCCATTTTGTCCATCAAAATTTGAGTGTAATGTATCACCAAGTGTATCAATTTGTAATATAATAAAGGACTTGAACTGGAGAGCATTACAAAACGTGACATCATTTGCTAAATGTCAACTTTATACATCGTTATCCTGATTATAATACACTAGGTGTGCCCACCTGTCACTTCGCTGATGGGTTTAATCAAAAGTTAGCATGTTGTACTTCACAAACATATGGCATGTCTATCTGTGAATCTCATTGAGGATGTAAATTGAAGTGAAACACTGAATAAAGGATCATTTATAACACATTGTCATCATTGTTGTTGTCGTCATTGTTGTTGTTCAGTCCCAGACAATTCTCTTGAACAGGCCAATGGCACGGAGACAGCCAATCGATCCACAACTTTTTGAGATATCATGCTGTATGTCGTTTTTGGCCCTATCTCTCAATGGTGAAGAATCACTTAAAAAATTCTGGGAGCCGGATCCAGATCCGGATCTGTATCTTCACCAAAATTGAATCGATTCTTCCTTGTCACACACACACAACATGTCTACCAAGTTTCGTCTGACTCCGTCCATATCTTTTTTGAGATATCGTGCTATATCTCGTTTTTGGCCCGATCTCTCATTGGTGAAGAATCACATAAAAAATTCTAGTAGCCGGATTCGGATCCAGATCTTCACCAAAATCTAAACAATTCGTTCTTGTCACACATCCAACCTGCCCACCAAATTTCGTCTGAATCCATCCACAACTATTTGAGATACCCTGCACACAAACAAACAAACAAACAAGCAGTCATAGACTGGTACTAACGAAATCGTAAACTTGACCTCTGACCTTGTCTGATAAAAGCTGTCTCGAGAGAAGGTAGCGACGCAAACTAGAAGTTTCTACGATGATTCTGTGCAAAACCATTAAAAAAAAATCGAATGTTTGACCTCACCGTGACCTTGACCTTTGACCGATTTTGACCAAAATCTAATCAGCACTAGCCACCACCCTCCTGAATCACGTGGTGTAATTTGACATTGGTAGATTCTTCCGTTCTCGAGTTCTCATT
>NC_140964.1:51078970-51093970 GCF_056783735.1 Eptatretus burgeri
GATATGTTATGTTATCATCATTAGTTATTATTATTATTATTATAATTCATTCACCTGGCACACAACCCTGGTTTTTCTGACTGTTTCCCACATGCGTTTCCTCATCCCATATGGCCAAACATCACCGAAGTTGAAGACCACGATGTTCGTTCGAATCAAGCAAGCGATCTGTGCCCCTGATAGACCACAACGCTGTGCACCTTGAAAAGCCACTGTCCACCGTCGGTGCCCGCAAAGGAAATCGCCAACAGATACAGTAATAATCCTGAGACACGCCGAGAGAGTGGATACTCACCCAGGCAACCTCTGCCTCTGCAACGGGAGGAAGAACCGGTACTGGCTGCGGCGCTCAAGGTGAGCAAGGTGAGCAGGACGAGCCGAGAACGGGGCGCGCCCAACCACGACTCGCTGCTCCCCATCCCGGCCGGAATGCGCTCACAGGAGCCCGTCCGTGGGGCGCATCGTGCTGCCGGGCGGCGGATCTTCCACGGATCCACAGGGTGCGAAGGAGGATGGGGTGGCAAGCGGGGACCAACCCGAGTTGGTGGATTGAGCAGGAGAGCGAGTTGTTGGAAACGAAGGGAGGGATGGTGGATACTGGGTGGGGATAAAATGGGAGGGGCGCAGGGAAGGTGGAAGGGGGTGGGGGTCGATATTGGGTGTGGAATGGGGATGGACATAAGGATGGGAGGGGGGGGAGGGATGATTTTGAGTCAGATGAAGTTAGTGGATAGAAGAGGTTTTGCACTTAAATTAGTCCAGCACTCGGTTGTGGAGGCTGTTAGACACTCCAGAGCCAACTCGACATGTATAATCATCACCGAAGCAACACCTTCGCTGGATTAACACCTCCGCCACCGGCGGTAATTTTTCGAGTCCGATGAATGGCTACCAGGTGGCTATTAGGAGAATGTGCTTCTCTACTTTTCCTGCAGAATACTTCGGCGCTAGAGTGGTGGGCTTGCGATCCCAGCGTCCAGAGTTCAAATCCTGCTCGACTGTTGAATTAATACCAGGTGGGGTTGATTGAGCCTGTCATCCTTCCGAGGTCGGAAAAAATGAGTGCCAGCATGCTGGTATCCTGTGTCCAGGATTGTGCCCAATAGCCAAGGAGACTGCTTAAGCAGCACCAACGCTCTGCACAGAGTCTGGTCCCAATGGATGGATGGATCACCTGACACCTACTGTACATGTGAACACATAAACCTTTGCTAACTAAATTAAGAAAATAAGACACCAGACCAATGTGTACCTGCTGGGGGCTCTTGGAAGGCTTCTTTGTGCCAAGTCTTGTTTCGAATGGTTTTAATATAAATACTTGATCGGCCAAACCAAGCAGCCCTAATTATGATCGTTCTGGTGTTGTGATAGATATTGACCTTTGATCCATGAAAAATCGAAACTGCCCTCTTGAAAACCTTATAAATTAGAACCAAAATAAAAAATAAAAAAAAATGCATGAAAACATATCACAAAATTTTGGTCAATGCAAACACTCATGCTGAGTGGCCACATAAAACAGGTGCCCACATAATCAAGGTTATTCAACATCGCAAAATATTGCTTCTGTGCGAACCCGATAAACGCTGAGTATTTTACCACATAAGACAGGTGGCTACATTATCAGGGTTTAATAATTAGTATAGAATGGCCAAAGGTCAGATCAAGCCATTAATAGGTCAGTGTGACCTAGTTTGCAACTAGGCTACTACGCCAACCAAGGTGCATCATCACTTATATGTGAACGCATAAACCTTTGCTAAATTAAGTAATTAAGACACGAGGCCAGACCAATGTCTGCAGGGGCTGCAACAAGGATTTCATTTTGTGCTCATTCTTGTGAAACGGCAGGGGTGGTGAGACCAGTGGGAAAGAGCATGTACGACTATTTGTTGAAAATAAATATGTGTTTCATAGGTTAAACCGATCAATTTCATGACCATTTCTGACCTTTGACCCTTGTATAACCTTGAAAACGCCTCATCGCAAATGTTTTTCATCATCCCTATCGGGCCAGTTTGAAAGCACCTCTGTGTCAAATCACATGTCTCTCGCCTCAAATACAAGAGAATGGCAAAATGTGGGATTTTTTACCGTTTCATCATTGACCCATTAGCATCAGAACGGGGAGCGACGTCAAACAAATGAAAGGGTGTGTATGTATTGGGCCAAGGTACCTGGAGGCAAAATTTCAAGAGGATTCATTCAGAAATTAAGGAATAGTGTGTGATTGTAATATTTGTTGGAAAACAATATGTCTCCATTCCCTTCCTCTTCGAGGAAGGGAGACATCATGTGATGAAGAGAAGGAAAAGGACAAGAAGGGGGGTAACGGGAACATAAAGGTAAAAAGAGCTGTGGAGCGGAGATTCTCAATAAGGAAAAGGACAGTGTTGGTGAATGGAAGGAATATTTTGACGAACTGAGAATTGTGGATTATAATAGAACAAATGTATTGGGAGAAGTCAGCAAGGTGCAAGGGTCAATAAGAGATTTAGCGCAGGAGGAGGCTGTGGCAGCTCTAGAGACAATTCAGACTATAGGTAAAGCTGGTGGACCATCGGTGATGGTGGGGGATGAGATGATTGAGGGATTGTGGGATAGAGAAGTTCAGGGCGTTCCTAAAAGATCTGGACAACTTTGGTTGCTAATATATTTAGAACCACAAGTGATATAATGATACCCTTGGTTTTATATGATGCAGAAACTCATAAAGTTTTATTTATTTTCAGGTCTGGTGGTTTAATGTGAAATAATACGGCGACTCCACAGGAGAAAGCTCAGTGCATCGAATGGTTCATCGAGATGAGATCCGACACGCACGTTCAGCGTAAATCACAGACTAGTTTCAGAGAGTGGTACAAGATGTTTAAGAAGACTGGAAATTGTCAGAAACGGAAAAGCACTGGTCGACCAAGCACAAGTGCAGCAGACGTTGAATGAGTGCGTGACTCATTTCAATAAAGTCCAAGAAAATCAATTTGATGTGTATCCAGAGAAATGGGACTACCAACCACCACTGTACACAGGATTTTGCATGAAAGACTGAAGCTTTATGTCTATAACGTGCAAATTCTGCAGGAACTCAAACTAAATGACAGATCCAAATGAAAGGAGTTAGCCTTGGAAATGGTCATTCACATAGATGATGATGAAGATTAACTGAAAAAGGTCATGTTCACTGACGAAGTTTGCTGTCATCTATCAGGGAAGGTCAACCGGCACAATGTGAGGATCTGGGGCTCTGAAAACCCCCCACGTGATCATTGAACACATACGTGGCAGTGCAAAGGTCAATGTATGGTGTTTGGTGGGTCTGTTTTGTATTTTTGGGGTGGGTCTGTTTTGTTTCTCCATGACAATTTGGTGGGTCTGTTTTTCTTTGCGGATGATATGCAGAGGATATAGCGACCTCAGAAATGTACATGAACATGTTGGAAGGATTCACTTTTGCACAGATTGAAGACCTGCAACACGGTATCATTTTTCAACAGGACGGCACTCCCCCTCATTGGGCCGAGTCGTTCGAACTGTCCTGTATGAAAAATTTCCAGGTCACCGGATTGGCCAAGACGGACCAACCTCCTGGCACTCACAATCACCAGACGTAACCCCCCTTGATTTTTTTCTGTGGAGGTTTGTCAAAGATGTTGTCCACAACACCGAGGTTGCAAACCTGTAGGATCTTCGTTCTCGGATCACAGCTGCATGCACACTGGTGGATGCAAACACACTGAGCCAAACATAGCAAGAACTCATGTACCACATAGATGTCCTGTGCGTGACTAATGGAGCTCACATTGCAGTGTATTGATGGCGTGTACAACACTTTATGAGTTTGTATATCATATAAACCAAAGGGTGTCTTTGTATCATTTGTGGTTCTAAATATATTAACAACCAAAATTGTCTGGGTCTTTTTGGAACACCTTGTAGATCGGCTTTGCCAATAGTTGGTTAAGATCTGGAAGGAGGAGAGCATGCCCAACGATTGGCAGCAGACTTACTTTCTGGATGTCGACAAGAATAAATGGGATGTTATGGAGTGTGGAAATAAGAGGTATCTAGTTGATGAAGCAAGTATTAAAAGTATTGGAAATGGTAGTGAATGATATGCCGAGAGTAGATAGGGATTGGTGGGATGCAGTTTTGGCTTACAGCAGGGAGGGAAACAAGAGGCTATTCTTAAGCAGAGACAGGATAAACCTTTGCAAGGCAACTGCAGCTTGTACTGTGTGTTTGTATATCTCGAGAATGCACATGACAGGGTTCCAAGGGAGGTGGTGTATCGATGTCTTCGGAAGAAGAGGGTACCTGAAAGACCGGTAAGGATGGTTGAGGTGATGAGTGAGGGGGCTAAGACATCAATTAGAATTGGGAATGGTTGCTCAGAGGTGTTTGATATCATGGAGTATGGTAGTGCTCCATATGTATGGATGTGACAGGAAAAAATGGCCATCCCATCAAATGTGTACAACATGATGTGCTGAAAATCTATACTAGAGGAGAAATGTTTGTCTGTCTGACATCTGTGTGTCACCATTTTTTTCAGAGATGGCCAAATGGATCTTCCTCAAACTTTTAGAGGTTCATCAGTGAGTGCTGGGGAGTGTTTTAGGCAAAAAAAGTTGGATTTTTGTTCAAAAATGGCTCCATAGTGTCCAAGCCTTTGTAACTGTGTGAAAGGTAATATTAAATGATTCCCGACCTCATTCCTTCGTGGATGTAGGGAGGTGTTTTAGACCACCACAAAATATAGAAAAAATATATTTTGATTTCTTCAAAATGCCAACAGGATTAGAACAACACCGGGAAACACCGGGTACCAATGCAAGTCTACTTTAGAGTGAAGTCAGAGGCCTTTCAAAGCCATACCTTTTGTTCTCAAACGTTTTCATAAACACCAAGAATGAAAAAGACGCCAGAATACATGGCTAAAGTACCAGATTGAGAGATCGCAACATTTTAATCCATTCAATGCTTATTAAAAGCGAGATGTTTGTTTGTCTGTGTATCGCCATTTTTCTCAGAGATGGCCAAATTGATCTTCCTCAAACTTCCAGAGGTTCATCAGTAAGTGCCGGGGAGTGTTTTAGGCAAAAAAAAAAAAAAATTCGAAAATTTTCAAAAAGAAAAGTTGGATTTTTTTTTTAATCGCTCTTCGGTGCCGAGGCCTTTGTAGCGGTGTGAAAAGTAATATTGAATGAATCCCCGACCCAATTCCTTAGTGGGTGAAGGGAGGTGTTTTAGGCGAGAGAGAAAGAGAAAGAGAAAGAGAAAGAGAAAGAGAAAGAGAAAGAGAAAGAGAAAGAGAAAGAGAAAGAGAAAGAGAAAGAGAAAGAGAAAGAGAGCAGCCAGGGTGGAGAAAGAGAGAGAAGGGGGGGGAGAAAGAGAAGAGAGAGAGAAGAGAGAGAGAAGAGAGAGAGAAGAGAGAGAGAGAAGAGAGAGAGAAGAGAGAGAAGAGAGAGAGAAGAGAGAGAAGAGAGAGACTTAACTTTTGTATCTTTTTATTATAAAAATAGAAAAGAAAGCCCCCAAATGGGAGTTACATTTTCATTTCAGAGAAAGAAGGAAAACCAAGAAACAATTTCTGAAGAAAGGAAAGGATGAATCGGGGGATTATATACAAAACATTTCACAAAAGGATAAACATTCCTCTTGGACTTTGCAAATAACTTCTTTGAATACACCATTTTGATTCGAACTGTGGTAAATCTTCCAGTTACTGAAAAGAAAGCAAAATCCAATTTAACACGACTTATTACAAGGTTTTGGAACAAAAACAAAGCATCTTCATCATTTTCTCCAACACCATCAAGTTTTCTTTTCCTTCACTTATATACTGCCATCTTTGCCTGAGCAAGCAGGAAATTGGCAAACACAGCATTGGAATTTTTGTGTGGGATATCCATTCCATAGATGAACACACAAATGTTAAAAATCAAACCAAACCTCACAAAAGTATTCCGAAGTAAAATAAATAAAGGTGCCAACCGTTGGCATTCAACATCGATGTGAAAAAGGTTTTCAGATTTCTTACAAAAAGGACATTCATCTACAAGCAGATTTGAAAACCGGTGTAACAAGTGATTAGAAGGAAGGATCCAGTGTACTTGTCTCCATTGGAGGTCGCCATGTCGTGGTGGTACAGGAGGGTGATAAAAACCTTTCCAGTTAGGAAAATAAGGGGGAGAACAAGGTAAGACGTCTCTCCATCGAACCTTCTGCTGTGTTATTTGCTGTTGCGAAATAAATTTTACACAACCCAAATAAAGGTCTTTTTGTTTGGGTTGGCCATTGAAGCCTACGTTAAAAGGGGGACAAGGAAGAGGGCTGGCAAGAGAAAAAGCACATACGAGTTCAGGAAAGGTAGAGAGAGAAGGTATTCGATGTGCATTATGTTCATTGCTTTGCTGGTCCTGCTCCCAAGCAGGTGCGAGCTGTGTGCATGTCCAAAGCACACTACATAATATGCGTGCCACGATTCGAGAGGATCGCACACCGACCAGGCTTGCCAATGCATCAGCTCCGATCCAGCTGCCGTTTGGGCTGAGAAGATCTGCGACAGATTTAAAGCCCTCGTCGGTAAAGCGTTGCGTAAACCACCTATCAGCAGGCATATCATGGAAAAGGGAGTTGGAGAACAAAGGTTCTTCCAGAAACATCTGTTTCGTGTAAGAATGTGTTGCTCTTGTTATTGTCAGAGCTTGCCACACACTTAGCAGGCTCTGATAGAAACCAGAGAGGGGGGATGTGTCAATTTTGGAAAGGTCCACCAGGAAAAGAGTGGTCATAGCCTAGCCTCCCAGCCTGTTGCAAAAGGTGAAGAGCGACGTTGACCCATGGTGGAGAAGGTCGCGTGTATCGCATGCGAAGAGCAACCGAGAGTCGAAAGGCCATTAGCCGGCTCTTTATGTCGACCAGGCCTTGGCCTCCATCGGTCAGTGGTAAACTGAGAACCCCAGGTCGCAGCCAGTGTTTTCTGTCCCAGAAAAAGGACACAAAGCACTTCTGGAGCTGTTGAAGCAACGCCGCTGGAGGATGCAGCACGAAGAACCTGTGCCATAAGGTAGAGGCCACCAGTGTGTTGATGACCATGACCCTTCCATGATATGACAGTCGTGTGATTAGACCTTTCCATTTTTGCAGTTTACCCTCAACAAACTCAAGCAAACCAGCCCAATTATTAACCTCTGCTATGCCATCGAAGATGGATGGAGATTACTGTTTTCACCCCTGTCTGTTTGTTTGTTTGTTTGTGAACAGGATTACGGAAAAACTCCTGGACGGATTTCGACGAAACTTGATGGGGGGTTAGGTATGGTCCAAGGATCATGCCATTAGATTTTGGACTTGGTTCAAAGTCCAATATGGCCGCTATGATGGCCATTTTGAAAAAAATATTTGAAATTTTGTTTTTTCATTTCCACATGTTTTAAGTGATTTCCAACAACAAAAGAAATTTGTTTGAGAAAAAAAACAACAAAATTTTGCAACTTTTCTCAAAAAAAATTTCGATTTTATTTTTAAAATATTTGAATTTTTTTTTACATTTCTACATGTTTTAAGTGATTTCCAACCCCCCCACCCCAAAAAAAAATTGTTATAGAAAAAAAAAACAAAATTTTGCAACTTTTTTTTTCAAAAAAAATTCGACTTTTTTTTGGCATTTCTACATGCGCGTCGATCTTGTTTAGTTTATTCAATCGTGGTTCAGTAGAGTCTGATCCATTTTGACCTCCAATGAATAGGATATCAGGTTCACTTAAGTGACCCAGCAGTATTGGCGGCGGAGGTTTTGCACTCTTCCGAGTGCTCCCGTAGTAATATTACCTAAGAACACTCCAAGGTATTTCCCACCATCATTGGCCCATGACAGTGGAGCAGGAAGTCTTGGATCCAAGTAACACAACGGACCGAGCCAAAGGGTGCTCGTTTTGTTCCGATTTACTTTGGCTGAAGAAGCCTTTTCAAATAAGGACAAACAATAACGAACAATGTTAACGTCATTGATATCTTGTACGAATACACATACGTCATCGGCGTATGCCAGTACCTTGATGGGCCGTTCAAGCTGGGACAAACTAACCAGTGAGTCTACAGCGCAAACAAACCAGTATGGGGTTCGATGGAGAGAGAGCATAAAGCAACCCGGAAAGAGGGCAACCTTGTCTAATTCCCTTGTTTATAGACAAAGGTGCAACAAGTTCATTGTTTATCTTAAGCACACTATAAATATTATTGTGTAGTATTTTAATGTAAGAGATGAAGGTTGAACCAAGTCAAAACCGCTCAAGTACTTCGAAAAGGTACCGATGGTCAACACGGTCAAAGGCTTTCTCCTGAGCATGGAGGAGAAGTCCTAAATCTTTAGGGCTTTCCTTGCACAGTTCAATGATGTCTCTCACACAAGGGAGATCTTGTCAGGGATGGAACGTTTTGGGACACAGGAACATTGGTCTTCTTTCAACAACGAGGATAAATAAGGAGTAAGTCACGATGCCAGGGCTTTTGAAAATATCTTATAGTCCGTACATAACAGGGAGATAGGACGCCAATTTTCAATACTCAGCATGTCTCCCTTTTTTGGGATGAGGGAAAGAAGAGCTCGTCGGCAACTCCGAGGTAGCTCTCCAAGCTGGCAGCTTGCGTTCAAGGTGTTAATGAGTTCTGGACCCAATAAGTGCCAAAGCTTCTTGTAAAATTTGGTTGTAAGTCCATCCAATCCAGATGCTTTCCCAACGGCAAGGCCGTGCAGGGCAGTGCCAAGTTCATCCAAGGTGATGGGTCCTTCCAGTTGGGAACGCCCATCTGCACATAACACTGGCAGGCCTACGGAGATCGAGGCGACACCGACAGGATTTATTTGCTCCATTGAATATATTTTCGAAAAGTATTCCTTCATGAAAAGTTTGATTTCTGATTGTGTAAAGGTAATGGATGAATCTGCTAATCGCAGCTGAGAAAGCTGATTACTGGGAAGACGTTTCTCCAAGGAAAAGAAGTACTTGGTTGGTACGTCTGCCTCATTCAGGTGTCGCACCCTCATCGAAACTAAAGGGGCTGTCACACCTTGATGTTTTAGCCAGCGTATGGCAAGGTCTCAAAATGTATGTAAAACGCTGACGTACGCTGAACTATTGATGTTTTTTTCAAGTTTTGGGCATATAATAACGTGTTGGACGTATGCATAACGTGTTAGTAACGTACACAGAACGTTTTAATCACATATGGATAACGTAGGCACATTACTCAATCGTTGACACACGTCACTTGTAAGTTACTCATAAGTCGAAACACGTCGAGGTAATGTTTAGCGTACCTGAAACTTATTTCTAACATATGAGTAACGTGTTGTAGGCACAAAAAAAAAAAATTCGAAAATTTTCAAAAAGAAAAGTTGGATTTTTTTTTTTAATCGCTCTTCAGTGCCGAGGCCTTTGTAGCGGTGTGAAAAGTAATATTGAATGAATCCCCGACCCAATTCCTTAGTGGGTGAAGGGAGGTGTTTTAGGCGAGAGAGAAAGAGAAAGAGAAAGAGAGAGAGAGAGACTGAGAGAGAGACTGAGAGAGAGACTTTTGACTTTTATGTCCTTTTATTATAAAATGTACAAAAAGAAACAAGTGATGCAGCATTGTGCAGATTCAATCAAAACGTGAATCAGCAACAGGAATAACTTTGGATCTTAAATTAACACAAAAGGAATAAATTTTCTCCTTCCACTCTGCACAATACTTCAATTTTACACCATTTGTCAATGAAGCCATTAATTCGCGAACTCTCGATAAAACAGGAATTCCATTTTGAGACGGGGACACACAGAGCCTTTAAAGGCAAGCAGAGCGCTGCATTCCTGTGAATTAACACCAGAAATCATCCTCTTGCGAGTGATGTATATTGCGAGTTTCGCTTCAGCGAGCAGGAAATTAGCAACTTCAATTCCGACATTCTTGTTAGATACTGGTATGCAGAAAATAAAATAATGGAATGAAAAGCAAAAACCTAATCTTTGGAAAAAAAGTTTCAAGAGTTTAAACAGTGGGATCAACCTTTGACAACCAACATAAGCATGGAAAACATCCTCGGATTGATGGCAAAAAGGACATTCATCGGACGAAACAAGGTTCAATCTTTTGAGGAATACGTTTGAAGTCAAGGAATAGTGTGCGAGTCTCCACTGTACATCTCCAGCACGTTTAGATACAGGTGATGTGTACATGGAAGACCAGGTGGGAGATGATGGAACCCCTGCGGGCAGAAGCTCTTTCCAGTGGGTAGTCAGTGCATTATTGGGGTTGGCAGATGTAATAACATTGAGACATTGCACATACATAGTAGTCTTTGTACATGTTTGTAGAGGCTTGACGGAAGGAGCGTTAGAAAAAACGAAATCAGGGAAGTCAGGTTATGTTGTACTTGCACCTTGAACATCATGTGATGGAGGCCACGATAAATTAAAATAATTGAAAACTTTAACAATTGAACGTAGAATTAGTCCAATTATTCGTGTTGATTTAACATTGCAAGCTTCCAATATCTGGTTCGGAGTCTGCCATTCAGAATATGTGTGATTGACAAAGTCTTCCACAAGGAAGAAGCCAGATTCAATGAAGGATTGAATGAGGGACCTGCTTTGAAAGTCATGGTGAAAGAGGCTGTTGTAAAAAACAGGTTCACGCATGAAATTACTAAATTTATACGAATCCTTGTTTCGTACTGGAAGGAGGCATTGACTGGCATTTAGTAGACTTTGATAGAAGGAGGGCAGTAAGGAGGTGTCAACTCGCTGCAGATCAAGTAGAACAAGTTCAAGTCCACACTTGAGCTTGCCAGCTTGCAGGAGCAAACAGGAAGCCAGCGGCCGCCAGGACAGGACCTCCTTGTATAGAAGTTGACGCAAGGTAGTCAGTCGAAAGGACAGTATTTTGCTGGTAATGTCCACGAGTCCTTGACCGCCTTTTTCTATCGGGACACTCAGAAGATCTGCTCGGAGCCGGTGCATACCATTCCAGAAAAAGTTAACAAGGATTCGTTGCAAATTCAGGATTAGTGATTTGGGGGGGTTGTAAGGCAATCATCCGATGCCAGAGTTTGGAAGCAGCTAAATTATTGATTATTAGCACTCAACCTCTGTAAGATAGTAAGCTGGATAAACTTTTCCAGCAATTAAGGGTGTGAAAGATTTGATCCACCATCTGGTCCCAATTTTTTAAAGAAAAGGTCACGTTCCCGAGAAAAACACTCAGATGTTTAACACCATCATGCCTCCACTGCAAGGCATTAGGCAGCGGAGGTGGGATAAATAACTCTGAAGGACCAAGGCACAACGCTCTACTCTTTCTCCAGTTAACAGTAGCAGAAGATGCAAGATTAAAATTTTGTGGAGCATTTGTAAGAGCAGCAATGTCAGATTGAGTATTGACAATTACACACAGATCATCAGCATATGCAAGAACCTTAACTGAAGGTACCACTGAAAAACCAGAGAGCTTGTGGCGTAAATGAATGAGCAAGGGTTCAATGAAAAGGGAGTACAGGTTCCCAGAAAGAGGGCACCTTGTCTAATTCCTCGCTGAACTGGAAAAGGTGAACACAAACTGTTATTAATGTTTAGTAGACGGGAATTATTGTGATACAGCAACTTAATGCAGGAAATAAAGAAGGATCCAAACCCAAACCCCTTTAATACTTCAAATAAATATGAATGGTCGACGTTATCGAAAGCTTTTTCTTGATCGAGAAAGATCAGGCCTGCATGGACGTTCTGACAATGGCAAATCAAAATCAAATCACGAACAGAAAATATATTGTTAAATATTGATCGACCAGGAATGCAATAGGACTGGTCAGGAGTTACAATGTGTCCTATTATAACTTTTAAACGATTGGCAAGTAATTTGGACAGGATTTTATAATCAGCAGAAAGTAGAGAGATTGGGTGCCAGTTCTCAACAAGTTGAAGGTCACCTTTTTGGGGGGATTAGTGAGATGATAGCACGTCTGCAGGTCAAAGGAAGTTCACCAGTTTGTATGCTTTCTTGAAAGACTGTTAATAGACATGGTCCCAGCAGATCCCAGAAAGCGCTGTAGAATTCCACTGGCAACCCATCTAACCCAGGTGCTCTGCTGGTGGACAAGGTTTTTAAAACACTTGTAAGTTAATCTAAGCTTATTTCACCTTCAACAGTCAATTTCTGTGTTTCAGTAAGTGCAGGTAAGGAAGTAGTAAAATGATGCGTGTGGTTTAACAACATATGCTTGGCAGAATTGAGGTTTAAAAAATAATTTTTAAAAGTGAGTTTAATATCACTCAGATCAGTCAGCATCTTTCCATCAGCAGAAAGCAAGGATAATATTTGTTTCTGGTTTTTGGAAGTTGTTTCCAACTTGAAGAAGAAACTACTGGGAGTGTTTAGTTGTTATAGGTGAATAATTCTCATTCGAAGGAGTGCACCTTTTGCCTTCTCGACCAATAACTCGTTCAGAAGAGCTTTCTTTTCATGCAACATTTGCTGCTGTCTATTGTCATTAGAGGAGGACACTGTATTTTGCAAGTTTAGAATTTGTGTCTTCACTAATCCTATGTCAATGTCGCAATTCAGAGTACTGTGTCGTGAGAAGTTTTGACAGAAAACTCCAAATTGAACTTTGGTATTGTCCCACCGCTGACGTTGACAAGAGAACTTCTGATCGTTCGTGATGTAATGTGCCCAAAAGGTTTTAAAGGAAGTAACAAATAAATCATTTTGAAGAAGTGCTATGTTAAACTTCCAATAAGGGCTCCCCCTCTTAACTAGTGGCAATTAAAACCGCATTACAACAACATGGTGATCAGAGAACCCAGATGGGAGAATTGAAGTGTTTAAGACAATATTAAGAAAATGTTTGGAAACGTAGAATTTATCAAGTCGAGCTGAAGACATTCGATTGTTAGAACAGCGACACCAAGTAAATTGTTGTTGCGTCGGATGTTGCAGTCGCCAAATGTCAGTCAACTTGAATTTTGAAATGGAGCGAGCAAGAGCTCTCGTACTGGCTGCATGTGGCTTAGCACCATTCCTATCAAGAGGGGGGGTTTAGTGTACAATTAAAATCACCTCCGAGACATAGAAAGTGGTCGGGGGGGGGGATATTAGCAAGAAATGATTTAAGACAATAAAAAAAAGAAGATCTTTCAGGATTTGTGCTGGGAGCATATAGATTGACAATGGTGAAAAGCTGCTGACGAATGGAAAAGGTCAGGGAAGCTAAATGTCCTTTTACAATTTCTTGGAAGGAGACGAAAGTTAAAGGAAGAGTTTGCTGAAAGTAGATGGCTATCCCATCAATCGGACTTGAAAGACTGCTGAAGAACCAATGTCCTTTAAGAAATAATTCCCATTCAGCTGAAGAAGAGTCAGTGGAATGAGTTTCTTGTAGTAATAAGATATCAAACTTGTTGCACTCGATTAGTTGTTTAACTTGCACTTTGCGGAGAGATTTACGACCACCATTGATATTTAAGCTTGCAATGGATATTTTCATCGAAGGTATGAAGAGGGGAAAGGACAGAGGTCGTCAGGTAGAACAGCATCAACCATTATTTTTGAGTTCGTTCCGAGCACGACTTAAAAATTTCCTCAAACGATGACGTTGAGGGTCGGTAAGATTGTATCGATCAGGTCTGGCAATCATTATTCGGGTCACTTGAATAAAGTCTTCTGGAACTGGAAAATTGTCTTTAATTTTGACATTCTTTTTTTGAAAACTTTTGTGCAAGAAGGTGTGAATAGTATCTGGGGAAATTGAAGAAGCATCTTCGAGCTTTAGAGAAGAAGTATCGCTACCCGCATCACTTGAAACAGACACAGAAGAAGATGTCCCGTCAGACTCGTATCCCCCATACTATCTGCGGCAATACCCTGCTGTTCTTCAGCAGTGACTTGATTAGATATCACAGGCACGGCTGCCTCCAAATTACAATCAATCTGTACATCCGGTGTGTTGATTTTGACTGGGGTAACTGTACATTGGAGGGAGGTTCCATCAATTTGACCGGGGACCTCAGATTCGTCAGGCACGGTGGGAGTACCAGTTTTGTCAATTCGGGTAGGTGTTTTAGCATTATCATGACATTCGTAACACTGCTCTACTTTATGGGGAGAGACCCCCTTTTGTGAAGCCGTACATTCTAGGGGGTCAGGAATACAGTCTTTCGATATTAATGATTTGGTATCTACTCCATCATCATTAATATTATTATTGAGTAAAACATCCGATTTTTCCTCTTCTTCTAACAAGGCAAATTGGTTGGAAAGTGAGATTTCAGTGCCATTTATGCTCATGTTGGTTGGTCGTTTTCCAGAGGGTGATACGTTTCTGACAATAGACTTGCGTTTTTTAACTTTAGAAACAGTAACGAACCCCTCGTTCGTGGTGTCCATGTGTTCATTACAAGTGCTTGTGTCAACTCGTTCAATTACTAAAGGCCTATCTTGTTTATTTGTTGAAAGGGAAGCTGCAACATTCGACTGAAGCTCAACGTTATTTACTGAGTTGGTGATATTAATATTAAGGCAAGGATCGTCACCAACAGAATCAGTAACGTTGGGAAGAGGATCGTTATGAGCACAGTCAGTGACATTGGAGGCAGAGACCTTACGAGCAGTGTCAGTAATGCTGGGGAGGGGATCGTTACCGACGGAGTCAGTAACATTGGGGGGAGGATGATCATTTCGGGTGAAGATGATAGTATTAGTCTGAAAATCATTACTAGGAGCATTGAGGGGAGGTTGTTTCTGACTGAATGGACAGAACTGTTTCATATGTCCAATCGCTCCACAACCAAAACACTTTAGGGTGTCGGTAGAGACATATACTAGATAGTTATGACCATTTGAAGTGAACTTCATTATAACGTTAAGTGAAGCATATTATTTTTTAAGTACCATGAATACTTGTCTGCGGAAGCTCATGACATGGCTTACCCGTATGTCTTTAAAGCCGACAGGGAGCATTAT
>NC_140964.1:51096470-51136470 GCF_056783735.1 Eptatretus burgeri
TTCGAGGGAGCATTTGTTTGAACCTGCAGAGAAGACAAGGGAAGCAAATGGGCTGAGTTGACAATAAGGACCGTAATAAAACATAAAAAGCCGACAAACAGGGTAAACGTGGGAAAATGCAGGTGGATATGCCAGGAGAGTCATTGACAAATAAATAAGATCAGGAGTATAAATAGGGAATAACATGATATGGTGATGACTACCAGAGAAGAACATGATTGGATAAACATGGGGAGGCAATTTCAGAGTCAGGGGCACAGTGGGATGGTTGGGGGGGGGGGGGAGAGTGGAGGTGAGCAGTTACCATGCATTTGGTGAGGGTAACAAAGTTGGGTGACAAACAGAGGAGTAAGTGCAGCTTGGTTGGGCTTGTTCGGGACAAATCTCTGAAACAGCAGGGGTGGTGAGACCAGAAATGAAGGTGATAAAAAAAACTGCTTGGATATACCCACCAGTCTGTGGTGAGAGGAGAACAGGCCTTACACTTCAGTCTCCTGTTGCGTCACAACCATTTAGCCTCAAGGCGTTGGATTTCTCCATTTACAGGGGAGCAAGTTGAGATCTGACAGCACCAGGCCACAGAAGGCATGCATACTCCAAAGCAAATCAGATTGTGTCAAATTCTCAAGATGCATCCTATGAGACTGCTCTGATTTTTGCTTGAGGTTCAGTGTCCATCCATAACTAAGTTAGCAGAAGGAGCATATCTGAGGTGGTGGGGCCAGGATGGAACTCAAGTGGGTGATCTGTTGTACTGTTGGAGAATAGGCAGGCCTTCAGACCTACTGGATACTGCACAATGGGGCTGATATGACTGAAGGATCACACTGCACTGCAATTAATCACAGAATCAGCACTTGTCTGAAAGGACAATGTTCACTAGGCAGGTTAAAGCTCAAAGCGGCAAAACAGGGCGGAGAGCAATGAAAAAAAAACGAATGAAACAAGGGAAGCAAAAGGAGCAGAGGTCAAATACAGAGGATGCCATAAAAGCCTACTCTAACCAGGCAACCATGTTGTCTTCCACAAGAAGTGGAGCACGTGCACAGTGTTATATTTATCTATGTTGGTTACTCGCACACCAGGAAATGTATGCAAAGTGTGCAAGTACTACTTTTGTACAAATTGTGATAATCTATTCCATAACTCCAATGGAACTTGGTAGAGTGCATACCTATGCCAAGCTGAACAGTTAACATTATATATCCCATTGATAAGCCGTATCCGGATATTCACAAAAATTGAATCGATTCATCCTTTTCACACATCCAACCTGTCCAGCAAGTTTCATCCGAATCCGTCCATAACTTTGAGATCTTCTCCTTTCTTTATAAGGGGTGAGGTCCAATGGGAGTCCCATTGGAGCATATCTGAGGTGGAGGGGCCAGGACCATGCTTTGGTTCCCATTATGGGACCAAACTTTGGCTCCTATTATCGGACCAAGCTTTGGCCCTGCTTTGACTATGATACTCCTCCACTTCCCCTTGTCCTCAGGCAACTCTTTCCACTCTTCAACCACCCCCACCATATTGATCTTCCCTTCTCAACCGCAGTCTACCTCTTTTCCTCCTACCTTGGTCCCTCAACCCAACCTGCCCACCGCTCTCTTTGCCATTCTCTCTTCCTCCATGCACACCAAGTGTCCAGCCCACTTCAGCCGATTTTTACCAAACGTGAAATATCGTTTTTGGCACTCTCTCAGTGATGAGGAAATCACTTAAAGAAACTACAACAGCACTTGGTAGATCGCATACCTCTGCCAGGCTAAACAGTTTACGTTTTGTATCCCACCGATAGGCTGGATCTGGATCCAGACCTCAACCAAATCGAATCAGCTTGTTCTTGTCAACTACCCAACTTATCCACCTAGTTTTGTCCGAATCCGTGCACAACTGTTTGCGATACCATGCAATATATCATAAGCAAAAAAAAATTCTCGCATCCGGATCTTCACCAAAGTCGAATCGATTGTGCCTCGTCACACACCCAACCTGCTCACCAAGTTTTTCCCGTTTCCATCCATAACTTTTTGAGATATCCTGCTCACAGACAGACAGACAGACAAACAGGGGTGAAAACACAACCTCCAACTACCTTTGGTGGTGGAGGTAAATTATAAGAGATGTGTGTGTGTGTGTGTGTGTGTGTGTGTGTGTGTGTGTGTGTGTGTGTGTGTGTGTGTGTGTGTGTGTGTGTGTGTGTGTGTGTGTGTGTGTGTGTGTGTGTGTGTGTGTGTGACCATTTTTCTCAGAGATAGCAGAACGGATCTTCGTAAAACTTTCAGAGGTTCATCAGTGAGTGCTGGGGAGTGTTTTAGCCCTCCGCCCACCCCCCCCCCCCAAAAACTCAAATTTTGGTTTCTTAAAAATGCCAACAGGAAAAGCTGGGTCAGGTTTCTAACCCAGGATAGATAGTTTAGAGGTGTGTTTGTATATACCTCTTCGCTATCCTGTTAGACTGTATGCGAATATAGAGAACACCAACTAATAAAAACTGTTTTTTTTTTTTTAGCTGTTGTTTTTGTCGTTTATTTCGAGTACAAAGTGGACGAGAACAGGCTTTGCATTTTGAAATGCTTTCCAGTTTTGACAGTGTCTAACACCTCCTCACACAAAACTGTCAAAAGAACTCACCTGACATGTTTTGTTTTCTCTGCATTTCGTGACAAACAGCCTATTTCTCTTTTGGAAAAGAGGAATAATTTTAAGAGGGTTTGTAAGTGATTACTTCCAGTGGTCTAATTAATTGCTGGCAATGAGTTCGGTCCATTCTCAGAGGGATTGTGTTGATTGTTATAATTTACAAGGCATTGCCTTTCGGGTTAGTATACGGATGCATTTTAATTTCTTCAGTGCTGAGCATTGCAGGCTTGTGCACCGAACCAGATGATGCAATGAGTGGAGTGGATTATAGTTTTTTGAGCTGATACAGGTATGGCAAAAAGCAATGAAAATTATAGTTTGTTTTTGTACAGATTCAGGTGAGACCGAGTGGTGAAGATTATATTACAGGTTTCTGTGCAGAAGCAGGTAAGATTGCAAGGGGTAAGGATAGTTTTTTTTTTTTGGACATATCCATGCCAGGTGAGGCAGCAGGTGCTGAGTATTACTGATTTCTGTATAGAGCCAGGTGAGCTAACGAGTAGTGAAGATCACAGGTTTCCGTACACAAATCCAGGTGAGGCAGCGACAGGTGCAAAATACAGGTTTAATTCTCGAATTCGTCACAGTTCTGAAGATCAATCGCGGGGTCATTGTTTGTTTTCGAGGAGACACCCTGAAGGTCCATGATCTGATCAGCAAGTCTTGGTGAAAGTGTTCAGTCAAATGTGGTTTAATTTCGCTCAAAGTCCAATAAATCAAGTTTTAAACACAAAACACAGAAAGCTTAATTATTATAAATTTGTTTTTCAATTTAATTATTTATCAACCTTCCTATTTTTATTGTCCAGCTTTATTCATTTAAATTAACAGTGACTTTTCTTTTTATATATAACGGTGGGTTAAGCACTTCAAATCATTACCTCTGCCATCAAAAGTGCACAGAGGTTATTTTAATCATTGATTAAAATATCTCAAAAAGTTATGGACGGATTTGGTCGAAACTTAGTGGACAGGTTGGGTGTGTGACAAGGATGAATTGATTAGATTTTAGTGAAGATCCGATCCGGATGCAGATATGAGAATTTCTGATTGAATTTTGACCATTCGATATACAGTAAGACCCCAAAATTCACGGGGGATACCTTCTTGGAAAATGCCACGAATGTTGGGGCATTGTTTCAATGGGGAAAAGGGGGATAGGTTCCACGAGATTCATGAATCAAAAGGGAAAATTTTAAGATTTCATGAACACCAATGCATATCATTACAGTTTCATTAAAAATGCTTACAAATAAGAAGATAAGAGCAACAGCAGATACTGTTTCCAATTTTTATTTAAATCTAGCAGGGGTACCCGGCATTGCCCGGTGGGTACCCGATGTTGCCCGGTACTGTTCGACTCATGTTTGCATTTTGAAGAAATCAATTTTTTTTTTGTGCATGCCTCAAACACTTTCCTGCACCTACTAAGGAATGGGGTCGGGGATCATTTAATGTTACCTTTCACATAGCTACAAAAGCTTTGGCACGATAGAATGATAAAAAAAATCCCCAAAAAACCAAACGTTTTTTCAAGATTTTCAAAACATTTCTTTGCCTAATCCACTCCCTTGCACTCATTGATGAAACTCTGAGAGTTTGACGAAGATCCATTCAGCCATCTCTGCGAAAAATGGCAAAATACACAAACACACCTCTCTTATAGTATCGATGACATAACTTTTGATGTGATGATGATATTGAGTTGAATCCAGTGAACTACTCTGAAGAGAACGCAGGTGAGGGTGCTGATGAGTTATGCACTGAAGGGGATGCAGGTGAGGGCACGAAAGGTGTTGAGGTGAAGGGGCCAGGGTGAGAAAAATGGGCGATTGAGAGTTGTTTTGTTGAGTACTGCAGGTTTCTATGCAGCGCTCTGTACGGAAGCAAAATATCATCCAACCCCCTCTTGAACCGGAGGTACCGCTCCATCACTGGATCAGCATCTTGCTACCTGTCACCTACTGCCCTCATATCCTGCAGCATCTCACCCAAGTATGTGACGGTCGTCACCACCTCTTCATTGCCCTATCCCCTCCTAGGGAACCTTGATGATGGCCTCCAACTCCTCAGTCAGCTCCTTGCAATGAGCTCCTCCGAATTGTCAGGCTCCATATCATCGAAACCTTTCCCTCCTATCTCCTGTGCCAACTCGGAAATTTTCCACCGCTCTTCCGTGGTGTCGGGAAAACCTCTGAAGTCATTGACTACCTGTGGCCATAGATTTTGATTGACTACATAGCAAGCATTGATGGTGGAGGCTTCTCCAGAGGATCTTTGATGGCAAGGTTGCAGTGCACTTTGTTGAAGTCCTTCCAACATTTCCCAACTAAGTTTGAGGTTGGACTCCATAACATCCAAGATGTGATGGAAGGTGTGGTGGGTTTACTACATTTCAAACATTGAAATTACTCCTTGGTCGAGTGCTTGGATCGTGGAAGTGGTGTTGGGTAGCAGGAATATAACCTCAACATTGAGATGGGCCACCTTCAGCACCTCCGGGTGGCCAGGAACATTGTCCCGCAGCAGGAGGACCTTGAAGGAGAGCTTCCTTTTTGAGGTATCTCTCCACTTGAGGGACGAAACAGTTGTGGAACCAATCCATAAATGTTACCCACTCCTTCCTGTTGGCCGTCCAAAATACGGGCAGAGTTTGCTTGTTTTTGCCCTTGAGAGCACGCGCATTTAGGGAATGATACAGCACAATCGGCTTCATCATCAAGTCTCCTTTGACGTTGGCAAAGAGGAGAAGAAATACCTGGTCCTTAGCAACCTTGAACCCCGCTGCTGTCCTCTCTCGCTTCGAGATTAAAGTTATCGTGGGCATTTTCTTCCAGAACAGGCTGGTTTTGTCTGCACTGAAGACCTTCTCTGGTACAAACCCCTTCTCCTCGATGAGCTGCACCTCCTCGATGAGCTGCACAAGTTGAGCAGGGAAAATTTTAGCTGCCTCATGGTCCGCTCAGGGACGCTCGCATGTGAGCTTTATATTGTGGAGACCATACCACTTCTGCTAGCTTGGAAGGGACTGGCGCCACTCGTACCCACATCACTTGTGTTTTTAGCACCACCCGAATGATCGTACATGCGCTTTCCATTTTCACGAATCAGAGATCCGTTTAAAGGCACGTTTTATGGGCATTGACCTCTACCCACACATTTAATGCCTTCTACATTACTTCAATGTTAACGTCCCTGACCTGGGTAACCACTTTTGTGTTGGGTACTGCGCTAGCAATGACAATTTTTTTTATGTTGCACACAGTCGACTCGTTCACGCCGTAGTAACTGCCATCAGAGGTTGCATTCTCACCTCTTGATCGTCGGTCAAGCAGCTACACTTTCCGGCTCAAGCTTGTGACGTTTTCTGCCTCTTGGGAGCAGACATTTCCTGCTCTACTCGTACGCTTGGGACCCATGATCGAACAATGTGCGCAAAAAGTCTACGAGCATGAGGAATCCCAGCAAGTCAAGGCAACGAGATGAGAAGAAAAAAAATTGAGACATGGGACAAACTGAACATAAAGTCATGCAGGAATTGTGGGTCGATGGAGGAGGGGTGGGGAGTGTGACCATTGGCGGTAGGGGATGGCAGTGGGGGATGGTTTATGCACACGTACAGCTGCTTTATGCACGGATGGTGGGGGATGGTTTAAAACTGTTTTGTGCACAGCTTGTGGGAGATGGTTTATGCCTGGCTGGAGGAGGTTCATGCACGGTTGGTAGGAGATGGTTGTAGAACTATGTTATGTGCCTGGCTGGTGGGTGATTGTTTATGCGTAACCAGAGGTGGTTTATGCGCGGCTGGTGGAAGATGGTTATAGAGCTGTTATGGACATGGCTGACGGGACACTTTATGCATGGCTGGACGTGGTTTATGTGCAGCTCGTAGTGTAGTAGATAGTAGAAAAATCGTGCAAATTATGATACAAGCATCACATTTGGCATTTCTGTTCTGCAGGGCTTTCTGATCAAATCTGTCCGATTGGCCATTTGAAAATCCAACATGGCGGCCATTTTCAAGATGGCCGCCAAGTTGGCCTCCCGAAGTTGACTTTTTGCTTAGAAGTATTTGTAGCTGTCCGATTTGCATGATCTAAGTGTGGATTCCTTTGTTCTCAAGCCTGCTGGAGTGGATTTTCCTGTTTTTAAAGCCCCCTGACACACACTTTTCTGATTTTGCACATTTGTTTATGATTTACATACGTTTGCATGACTTAAGATGTATGTAGTAGTAGCTACCTATGCATGGGGTGTAGTGTTAGAGGTAGTACCTTTGTTTCAGCAGTCAGCCACATCCCTTGGTTGGACTACTGCCACTGGTCCTCATCACTGGCCCAACTCTCATCTATGGCTCCAAGAAGTTGCTAGTGCACGGCATCGGCCACACCCTGGTAAACCGCATTGGCTCGCGGACTAAACTAGATGAGGGTAGCACACAGAAGGTCTCTGCATGTGATGGAGTACATCTAGCTCCAAATTTTCGAAGTGCACGAAGTTGATGAAACAGATGTGCTGATTGAATCCAGGCCACTTACCAGTCCTTTAATCAACATTTCCAGTTCATCGCTAAGTAAGAATTTCTTGAAGGAGTGATTGTCGGGCACTACCAAGGCACATTGGTGACATCACTGCTGTGAAACTCAGCATGGGGTTCAGTGTAAGCTAAGTAGGAATTGTATGTTAGCATCATACTGCAACAACTTACTAGTGTCCCAAATGTTACCTAATCAACCCCGGATCAGTTAGGCAGCCGCACCTGAATCGACAGGACGTGCCAGCGCGGGAGAACCGAGCCAAGGATAACGGGGTTTTAGTTATCTGGAAGGTGTACAGATCGCACGGGACTTATGACACTGGATGAACGATCGGACTAGGTGTAGGGCAGATGCATAAACCTAGTTGTATCCCACACAGGAAAGTGTCCATTATACATGTACAGGGTGGTAAAATGATAAACCCTCGACCCTGAACGTCATACTGGCCATGGACGCGAGTTCTACAGGTAAATCATGGAACACTGTCTGGACCAAGTGTTGCCTATGTTAGGAGGTGAAGAAAGAAGATCTAAAGTCCCCCCAGGCCAATCCTGCCAAAAGAGGAGATGATGGGTATATGAACTTGGCAAGGAATATTCTTCTGTTTCACTCACTCAATGTCCTACCTCCACGCACTTCAAAGATATTTGATGACTATGCTAAAGAAGACATCATCCCAAAGGTGGAATCCTATGGTGCCAGGTAGGAGAGGGTGGACGTAGTGTTTGATGTGTACAAGAAGTCAAGTCTGAAGTCCGAAGCAAGGTCGAAAAGGGGGCAAGGAATCAGAAGAAGAGTGACAGGAGCCAGTATGACCCCAAGTAACTGGAGAAGCTTTCTTCGAGATGACAGCAACAAGACTGAGCTGTTTTACTTCCTTGCGGAAAAGATGTGTGAAGCACAGACGACAAGCACAGTCATTGTCACAAAAGGAGAAGATACCATTAGCAACACAAGGAAGTCACTGGATGCTGTGTCTCCATGTTGTCATGAAGAAGCTGACACTCTAATATTTGTACACGCTAGGGATGCAACGACGGATGGTAGCAAGTCCATTATCATTAAGGCTAATGACACGAACGTACTAGTCATAGCAATATCTGTACTGCCATCCTCACAGGAACTGTCTTGAGAAGATGTGGATTGCCTTTGGCCAAGGAGCCAAGGCATGATGGATTCCAGTCCATGAGGTAGTTTCTGCAATAGGGCCTGAGAAAGCTAGAGGGATCCCATACTTCCATGCATTCACTGGATGTGACGTCGTGTCTGCCTTCCGCGGTAAAGGGAAGAAAACTGCATGGCAGACTTGGAACGTCTTTGATGATGTTTCTGAAACATTCACCAATCTCAGCCAGCATACAACATTGATTCGTGATCTAGACCTGCAGAGGCTGGAGAGATTCGTTGTCCTCATGTGTGATAGATCAAGCGCAGCCACTGGTGTGGACGGAGCAGGACTGGATCTCTTAGCCCACAAGCAGAGGCCGTACAACTCAATTCCACCAACACAGGCAGCCCTCAGAGAACATGCAAAGCGTGCGGCCTATCAGGCTGGGATCATCTAGGGCCAGGCAACCATCTCCAGTCCAGACACGAGCAGTCCTACTGAATGGGGATGGGCTCAGAAAGGAGAGACGTGGCAGATATGTTGGACAACACTACCCCCTATTGCAGCCACCTGTCAGGAACTGACCAAGTGTTCCTGTAAGAAAGGTTGCAACCGGAGATGCAAGTGCTTTCAGTCAGGGCTCCCCTACACAGCACTCTGCAGCTGCATATGTGGACAGTAGCAGCTGGAGGAACATTTGCATGGTATGCATAACTTTGAACATTTACTCACTATAGCCCGGTTGGAGAAAGGCCTTAGCTTCATATGACAATCATTAAAGTGGTGTAAAATCAGAAAACGTGTGTGTCAGGGGGCTTTAAAAACAGGAAAATCCACTCCAGCAGGCTTGAAAACATAGGCATCCACACCTAGATCATGCAAATCGGACAACTACAAATAATTCTAAGCAAAAAGTCAACTTCAGGAGGCTACCTTGGTGGCCATCTTGAAAAATGGCCGCCATCTTGGATTTTCAAATGGCCAATCAGGCAGATTTGATTAGAATCCCCTGGAGAACAAATGTGCCAAATTTGATGCTTGTATCATCATTTGCACAATTCCTCTCAAAAATTGCTGTTATCTGCCCCCACATACGGGGAGCACGAACAAGTTAGGCCTTAGGGGGACGGAGTTGTTAGAGTGTGTTGAAAAAAAAGAGAATAAAGAAACATAATGAGTGAACGTGGGTCAGCGGGCCCGAGTCTGAGTGGAGTGAATATGGAATGCATGGTGCGAACGAATGTTTGGGGGGCGGGGGGGAGGAGTGAATCCCACCCAAGGGAACCCGGGGTTAGTGTATCGTGAGTTAGCGGGTTAGCTAAATTAACCAAATGGATGTCGTTCTGTTGTTGATGTCGAACAAAGGCACAAAACCTTTTGAAGGGTGCAGGGGTCTATTGACCGACTGGGAGCGTGGCTGTTGAAATATGCGTACTGAGTAGAGGGCACCCCGGGCACCGAAGTAGTCGGCCAGAGTAGGCCATGGGTCCAAGGGACCGAGTTAGTGTAATGGGCACGGGTAGCCCACGGAAACAGGACCCGGAGCACCAAAATTCCACGTGGGCATCGATAGGGAAGATGCCAGGAAGGGCATCCCCCATGTTCATACGGAGTAGGTAGGCTCGGAAACATCCTCAGCGACCCAGGGGTACCGAAGATCGAGTTCGGCAGATAGGAATACCTGCCAGTGGAACCACGCTGCCCAGCCACTAAATTCTGCAAGAGCACGAGTGAAAATTTGCGGCCCAGACCCAAATTAATAATGAACACCAACACAGGCGACGGGAATCGTGGTTTCTAGAACCGATAACTTAAAGAGACAGGCGTGTTGAAAAGCCCCAGGGATAGAATAACATTAATAAATGCCAGGATAGGAAAAGTGTACCCCTTCGCTGTTCATGGGCCGCTGAACTCATCTTGGGAATTGCTGAAATCTGAGGGAGTTATTCTGAGGCTGCATTGGGCCTCGAGACAGATTCACTCGTCTCTTCCGCAATCCCCTCAAAAAGGATCTTAGGGATTGGGGATAGACGGTCAGGACAGTTGAGCCGTACAAAGACGTTAAGGGTGCTTGGGACACATGTAATTATATAAAAAGAAAAAAAAAGTCTTAATTTTGTTGTTCTTTTTTTGTTGTTGTTGCAAGCTAATGGGGGTGGGTATGGACAAGGACAGGCATAGGCGATAGGTTGGGGGGAGACCGTCAGGTAGGTCCGATCCCGTTTTCAGATTGGCCGCCGCCACTGCACTCCCTCCACAACCTCACGAGACCAGACCGAGGCCGGCCAGCTTCGTGCGCCAACCTCCTGTTGCACTGCATCTTGCCTGGTCTGCGTTTGCCATGACATGCTTTGCCTGCCTTTGCCTTGCCTCCATACCCGCCCATGCCTTTGTTTGCTTTTCCATGTCACAGCCTTCACCATGTGCTCCAGAATCATCTCTGAAAGTGTTTTGCAAGGACTGCCCTGCAGGCAGCTTGTTACTGGGGACTGCACGGAGCAGCCCAGATATCTTCTTGTTGTTGCATGAAGGCCAGTTCAAATGGACTGGGGACTGCACTGAGCAGCCCGGAGATATTGTTGCATAAAGGCCAGTTCAAATGGCCTGTGTGATGGCGTCTGGCCTGCCATGTTAGGATGAGTTGCCTCCAGCAGCTGAAAAAAAGGGAAAAGAAGAATTCAACGACAATCAAGTCTCTTGGAGGAGGAACGAGAGTTCTTTTCGAGGAGCAAGTTAGTTGGTGTGCGCTATACACTTTGCTGGCGTTCGTGGAGTTTTCCTGGGTCCCGTCCGTGACCCTGACCTCCACCCTGGGACTCCGACTGCCCTGCTCGGTTTCCTCCACGGGCACGAGCCCCACGCGTGTGACTGTGGGCTGAGCCACACGACCAATAGCAGGTGCCACACCACGAAGCACTCCCTCTCTTCAACATGCAGGTAGCCACGTGAACTGCGACCCCCAGCTCGTCTCTCTCTCTCTGGCTGTGGGGATCTTTCAATAAATCGTCTGAGTGTGTGGGCCTGTCTTGTAAGTAGAACTGTTAAGTGTTTTCCATCATTGTAAATTCTTGCTTGCATATCCACGATAAGTCTTGCCCTGTGTTTTTTTTATTTGTGAACAAAACAAATTTGTGTTATTTTGTGAATATAGCCTTTTCTTTATTAAGCTGGACCCTCCTCCGGCGCTTTTTCATTGTCCATTCATCAGAAGCTCTGATGTCCTCATAGCCGGAAGAAGAGCCATTACTTTAAACATCCAGCAGCAGAGTCTCTTGAACAGGGGTCTGTTCCCCCAACCCTGCCACCAGAGCAACCACCTGTTCAATCTTGTCTTGCACTCCCACCTCAGTGGGCCTGGCACCCGGAGTAACCACATTCAGGGGTCCTTGCTTCTCTCCTCCTTTCCCTCTTTCCTCTCCTTGTCCTCCTTTACTGCTCGAGAGGTGGGGAAGGGTGTGGGGTGGTGGAAGGATAACAAACCAGGCACAGCACACACAATACGCGTATTGGTCCCTGGGGCAACACCCCCACTCACAAACGCATGTATCCTACGAGCGTAGCTCTGTGGGCAGGAGAGGAAGATGCACCCTGGTGCACCACAGAGGTGGCATTGCACCAATGCAGTGCAGTACTCCTTCAAATGTCCCGACCAGCTACACTGCGAGCAAAACTGTTCTTTGTACCCAGAAACAAGGTGAGCCAGTTGACAGCACATGCGGCATACTTTTGGCTGCCCCATGTAAAATACCTGTCCACGGTACATCGCAATAACGATCCCATTAGGGTTGTGGGTGACCGTGCCATCCTCCTTGACCTGGAACTTGATGCGATACTGTCGATCACCAGTCCATATACCCAATCCATTTTGGATAAACCATGGTGGAGTTTTAACATCGACACGAGACAACCAAAGCATGACATCATAATCCGAAATGCTCTCATTGTAGAGGTGGACGTCTCAACCCTCTCATGATCAGAGGGCCTTGACCATCCAATCAGTCATAGACCCAGCTGACTGAGCTGTAGTTCACCGCATACAGAACTCGGCAAGCCTTACAGAGGACTGGAAGGACATAGACGCATGGGCCAAGGAGATGAGGGTGAAAAAAAATAAGAGTCTTACACCGCAGAATATACAAAAATGCCATCCGACGAAATACCTCACTTGTTGGGACGACTCCCTCCTTTGCAAATGAGAACCAGACGCAGTTATGGCATCTGTTTGCCATACCGGGGTCCTGTGAAGGGTGGGGACAACACTCAGAAAGAGGGGAGGGGGAAGCAAGGGAGGTGGAAGCAAGGGAAGCGTGAGGCTCCCTTCCTGCCCAGAGGGTGAGGACTGCCACATAGGAGGAAGGATGGGGAAAAGCAGGAAGGGAAACGAATGAAAATGCAGGACTAACACGACAAAATAATAAGGGAAACAAATGGACAAGATTGGGGGAAAGAAAAACGTGCAGAATAAACACAAGGCTAACAAGCTGCTCAAAGCAGAAACTCAGGGCCACTGACTGCCCGCAGCCATGCTAGCCATAATTATGGGTAACTAGGCCTGTGCAGCATTTTTACACATGACCCAAAGCATGCTGGGATGATATTTCCTTGATTAAAACATGGGCCACACCTGTGTGGAAGCCGTTGCTTGGTGTCGTTGCAAAAAAAGAAAACACTCCTGAGATTCTGAAGTCATGTGGCAAAAAGTTTTGTGGTCTGATGAAACCAAGATGGAACTTTTTGGCCAAAATGCAAAACGTTACATTTGGCACAAGCCCAACACAGCACATCACCCAAAGAACACCATCCCCACTGTGAAGCGTGGTGGTGGCAGCATCATGTTATGGGGATGTTTCTCATCAGCAGGGACTGGGGCACATGTCAGAACAGAAAGGAAAATGGATGGAGCAAAATACAGAATAATCCGAGGAAAACCAGATGCCCTCTGCAAGAAAATTGAAATTGGGACGGAGATTCGCCTTTCAGCATGACGACGCGAAGCACAAACCAAAGCTAGACTGGAGTGGCTGAGGAAGAAAAAGATAAATGTCCTTGAGTGGCCCAGAGCCCAGACCTAAATCCAAACGAAAATCTGTGGCATGACTTGAAGATTGCGAGCCATCAATGTGCTCCTCATGGCGTATATATATATATATATATATATATATATATATATATATATATATATATATATATATATATATATATATATAGCACTGGAAAAAATTAAGAGACCACTACAAAATTATCAGTTTTTCTGGTTTTACTATTTATAGGTATATGTTTGAGTAAAATGAACATTTTTGTTTTATTCTATAAACTACTGACAACATTTCTCCCAAATTCCGAATAAAAATATTGTCATTTAGAGCATTTATTTGCAGAAAACGACAACTGGTCAAAATAACAACAAAGATTCAGTGTTTTCAGACCTCAAATAATACAAACAAAACAAGTTCATATTCATTTTTAAACAACACAATACTAATGTTTTAACTTAGGAAGAGTTCAGAAATCAATATTTTGTGGAATAACCCTGATTTTCAATCACAGCTTTCATGCGTCTTGGCATGCTCTCCACCAGGCTTTCACATTGCTGTTGGGTGACTTTATGTCACTCCTGGCACAAAAATTCTGGTTCTGGTGTCTGGTGTCCACCGTCTAATTTTGCCATTAAACTGGAGGTCATGTGGCTTCCTGAACGGGGAGCATGTCCTCGGAAATGCACCAATCTTATCTTCATTGGATCTTAATTAGGGCGGCTGAGCGTTTACCACTCGTTCATGCCGACTTTGACAGGTTAATTAGTTTTGGAACTACCTCCCAGTCTATCTCGGTTTAGACAATGCTGGATCAGTTGAAAGAAAGGACAAGCACGGGCAGGTTGGAATGTCAACAAGGAATTTATTACATAGAAGAAAAAAAAAACAGCTTCAGAACTTTCTATTTCTTTGTGGTGAAAATAGGGAAATTCAAATCAATCAAAATAATCTCAAGCAAAAAATAAAGAATTTAACAGGCATTGAGAGAAAAAACACAGACAAAGAGCAGATGCTCATCACTCTGCCTTACTTAACGATTAAACACGAAACAAAGGTACCCAGCAGATCATTCAGGGGGGAAAGCAATCCGGTCTCGGCTTACCAAGGTAGAAGTTGTCGTGCATCAAATAAAATGCCCGAAAATGTGTGAGCGTGCTTGGTCCGTTGCCGTTGCGGCTTTGGTAATTCCCGCTCGGTTACGCCGGATCCGAGTCGGTAACAGCGACTTGGTTCAGACAAAGCCGGCCAAGGGTGTTGCTTCCCTGGTAGTTAGATGGTGTGAGTACTTAGGTAAATTGTAATAGACAAGTGGAACCTACCTCATGCCATCAAAATATTGGCGACCACGGTCCTTTAAGTGACCCGTCGACTCCGGAGTTATCCGGGGTGACGACCTTCAATTCCAGTGTTCGGTGGGAGACGACCCAACTGCTCCGTCTAGCGGTCGTCCTCGCTACAGAACCCCAGCACCACAACAATATACATGCAGATAGACCCATTCCTTTTGTGTAGTGGGAAGACAAGGGAGTGCGTTGTGATGGGCTATAGTTAGGTTATTAATTCAATTTTCCCTTTTATTTTATTCCCACCTTTTCTTTCCCACGGTGCCTTCTGCCTTGCTTGCTCCGCTCGCCTCACTTACCATAGCGTGATGACCCACGGTACCCTCAACGATCACTCCTGAGCCAAAATCCCGACGTGCACTTTGGGCTGGACAAGCGCTTTTCTAGCTTCCACCGTCTACTCCAAACCAGAAGTGGGCGGTGAGTCTGTACCTATGTACACACACACACACACACACACACACACACACACACACACACACACACACACACACACACACACACACACACACCATGATTTTTAAAGAATTTATTTAACATTTGAAGAACATTTGATCCATTTTTCGCTCGTTTGTTCGAAGAACAGAGAGCTATAGCGATACCACTGGTATGAGTGTCAGCATCAGTGTGAGCATGAAAATGTTTAAGTTTTTGGTGCAAGTTATTTTTTCCTTTCTAATGTTTTTATCTACCACACTATTTTTTATATGCCATATATATATATATATATATATATATATATATATATATATATATATATATATATATATATATATATATATATATATATATATATATATATATATATACATATATATATATATACATATATACAGTATAGATATCTTCTTCTTTCGGCTGCTCCCATTCGGGGTCGCCACAGCGGATCATCCGTGTGATCCGCATAGTGATTTGGCATATGTTTTACGCCGGATGCCCTTCCAGACGCAACCCTGGTCGCCTCTTACGACACAGGGATATAGTACACCAATTTTAACCGGGGTATGCACCGGCCCAGTACACTGGTACTCATTTCGCCGACCTCGGAAGGATGACAGGCTGAGTCAACCCCCTGGTGTATTAATTCAGTGGCCCAACGGGGCTTGAACTCAGGACCTTTTGGATCCCAAGCCGCTGCCCTAACCACTGCACACGTATGTATATATATATATATATATATATATATATATATATATATATATATATATATATATATATATATATATATATATATATATATATATATATATGTTGTTGTTCATCTTTCGGCTGCTCCCGTTAGGGGTCGCCACAGCGGATCATCCGTTATGATCCGCATACTGATTTGGCACAGGTTTTACGCCGGATGCCCTTCCTGACGCAACCCTGGTCGCCTCTTACGACACAGGGATCAGGATTTGGGTTTCGCCATGATTCCGGGCTGCTCTACACCCTGCCCAGTGCAGAGCCCCCGTTCTCAAGCGATCCTCCAACCCAAGCCTCCGAGTAGCCGGATTACAGGCGCACGCCACTACGCCCGGTATATATATATATATATATATATATATATATATATATATATATATATATATATATATATATATATATATATATATATATATGGGCGTATTATGTGTCGTCTGTCTGTCCGTTTGTTCCTCTCCGCACTCTAACTCCCAAAGTTTTCAACTTTCACTTTTCATATTTGGTACATTGGTACAGACTGTGGAGATGGTGTGTCGCCACATACGTTCGTCATCTGTGGTTGCCATGGCAACCAGGATGCTGTTTTCCATCCGTTCCTGTCCGCACTCTAACTCCCAGTTTTCAACTTTCACGTTTCATATTTGGTACATTGGTACAGACTGTGGAGATGGTGTGTCGCCACATACGTTCATCATCTAATGTGGTTGCCATGGCAACCAGGATGCTGTTTTCCATCCGTTCCTGTCCGCACTCTAGCTCCCAAAGTTTTCAACTTTCACTTTTCATATTTGGTACATAGGTACAGACTGTGGAGACGTGACATACGTTCGTCATCTGAAGTGGTTGCCATTGCAACCAGGATGCTGTTTTCCATCCGTTCCTGTCCACACTCTAACTCCCAAAGTTTTCAACTTTCACGGTTCATATTTGGTACATAGGTTCAGACTGTGGAGACGGTGTGTCGTGACATACGTTTGTCATCTAAAGTGGTTGCCATGGCAATCAGGATGCTGTTTTCCATGTCGTAGCACAATTCTGTATATACCTTCTTGTTCGGGCGTATATTGTGCTCACTTGCGCTCTTGTTAATGATTACAATATACAAATACATATATTGCTTTAAAATTATTTGGATCAGACTTCACTGCAATGCTTTATAAAAAAAATATTTATTATATTAGACGAGTCTTTTAAAAACGATAAATGTATAAACAGGCGAGCATTGGGTGGCTTTGACACCAACTCTGGTAATACATACACTAGTATTTGGTGGACTTGCCATTTGTAGATTTCAACACTTTACTTTTTCAGGCATCAAACTAATGGGTTCTGATATTTTCTCTTGTGGGATTTCTGCCCAGGCTTCACGCAAACGGGTTCGCAATTCTGCCCGTGATGTTGGTTTCCTGGACTTTTTACACACAGCTCGATCCAATATGACCCAAAGATGTTCAATGGGATTCATGTCAAGAGACTGACTTGGCCATGGAAGTCGCTTGATCCCATTTCTGTCTTGCCATTCTTTGGTCGTTTTTGCAGTGTGGCATGGAGCAACATCTTCCATGAACCGAGTGTTGTTCTTGACGATCTGTCTAGTGGAGAAGACGGGAGAAGTCCATCCTCAAGGATAGAAATATATATCGAAGAGTTGATGTTGCCAACACACTCCACAAGCTCTGACCGACCAGTGCTCCAGATTGCTCCTCACATAATCACTGAAAAACCACAGTGTTTAACAGTTGGCTGCAATCAGTTCAAAGAAAACTTTTGACCCACATGCATCCACCGTCAGAAAATTGAGCAAATTGGAACTCATCTGAAAAAAAAGACAGTTCGCCAAAACTCCAAGGGTCTGTTGGCCATCTCATCAGCACACTTCTTTCTCCTTCGAATGTTGGCTGGTCTAAGAAGAGGTTTTCTCCTCACTGCTCTCTCATAGTACCCAGTTGATGAAGGCACCGCACGGCAGTTCTTGAGCCAACTTGGACCTCCTCTGCATCATCTGCTGCCTTGCAACGGGGAGTTTTCTCAATGGACCGCTTGACAGTTTGAAGACACCTTTCTGAGGGCCCAGATCGATCAGAACGGGAAGCTATGGATTCCTTGCCTTCGCTGGTGAATTGCACAATCACCCGATTGACGAGAAAGCGGCATGCCAAGGTTCTGAGCTATCTGATGCTGCTAACTCCTTCTCAATGTAAATGTGTACTGTGTAGCACCACCTGCTGGTGGGAGCAGAGGGTATTACAATAAGCTTTTTAACCCGGGCAACACCAAGGTTGAAGAACTCTTCGCAAGAGTAAATTTGTCCTCCTTCACTTCTTCCCCTTCCTTCACCACCCCCCCCCCCAAAAAAAAGCAGAGGGGCCTGTCAAATCCTGTCATCATGTGTGAGACATTTTTAGTGGGAAGGGACATTTGGATAAATGAGGGGGAAAGGAAGGGGTGGGGGAAGAGGTGTCAAATCAGGACGAGAGTGGCAAAGGAGGGGGGGAGAGGTGTTGAAGCACTCCATGTATGGGTAAATTTGTTTTCCTTTCCTTCTCTCTCAAATTTTTTGGCAAACAGGATGATCCGCTCGTCTATTATCAACACAAATCAAATGAAACACAAAGTAGTGTGTGGGATTTCACTGAGGACACTCAAATTTTGAGTACCCCCACCCCTCCCACACCTCCCGTTCCACCATCAACCCCACACCCACCCCCCCTCCACCATCAACCCCACACCCACCCCCTCCACCATCAACCCCACACCCACCCCCACCATCAACCCCACACCCACCCCCTCCACCATCAACCCCACACCCACCCCCTCCACCATCAACCCCACACCCACCCCCTCCACCATCAACCCCACACCCACCCCCTCCACCATCAACCCCACACCCACCCCCTCCACCATCAACCCCACACCCACCCTCCACCATCAACCCCACACCCACCCTCCACCATCAACCCCACACCCACCCTCCACCATCAACCCACACCCACCCCCTCCACCATCAACCCCACACCCACCCCCTCCACCATCAACCCCACACCCACCCCTCCACCATCAACCCCACACCCACCCCTCCACCATCAACCCACCCCCCCTCCACCATCAACCCACAACCCCCCCCCTCCACCATTGTACCGAACCGCCTCACCATTACCCAATTACCAATCTTCCTGATCTAACCACAAACGCCACCGTAGTCACATCATCAACGTCATGATCAGTACCGCAGGAAATGTTCGGACTCCAACGGACGTCGGATCAGATTTGGCGATGTGTTTGTTGGTGATTGTCGTAATTTAAATCGATCACGACAGACACAAAGTCCACGTGATCCGACGACGTCAAGCCGAACGGACGACGTATCGAGCGGCGCGTTTACAAATAAATTTCACAAAAAAACTCGCAAAAACCGAATTGCACCGAATTTCTTGGTGATAGATCGTTGTAGGTGATAAAAAACGGCCGTAAATGTTAAAAGCTGAATTTTTGGGAGGAGGAGGAGGGGGGGGCGTTGAAGGGTGAATGACGTCAGAATCACGTGACGCGGCACTCTCCGGCCTTCCAGGTACTGCTGCCGCGCTTGTGGTGACACTTGCCTGATTCATTGCGTGTTCAGGTTCAACCATGTACGTTTACTTGACGCCGGTGCTCGTCGTCGGCTTTAAATGCGACTGCTGCTTTTGCTTTTGTTTCGTTTGCTTTATTTCTGAGATTCTTCGGTGCTTATTTAATTGTGAAGGAGGGGATGGTTTTATGGCGGCGTGAAAGAGCCGGACCTGGTCCTGGATGTCTGTGGTGTCCTGTTGGGGCTCCCTGTGGATGTGGGGGAATGGGGGATGAAGGTGGTTAACGAGAATTCCAATGAACCCACTCCACCCCCCCACACCCCCCCAATGCAAATACGCCACGACCTGTTGTATCGATAGGTACGGATGAGGTGTGCGTGTGCGTGTGTGTGTGTGTGTGTGTGTGTGTGTGTGTGTGTGTGTGTGTGTGTGTGTGTGTGTGTGTGTGTGTGTGTGTGTGTGTGTCTGTCTCATGCTTTGTGTGTCTATTAATTACGTACTATTGGAATGTACCTTTTGACTCTGCAGACTGCTGAGACCCCTTGAAGAACCCAAAAGACCTCTAATTATTATTATTATTATTATTATTGTTATTTTATTATTCGGGTTCCAAGGCTTCCAGGCTGTGAGAGCTATTGCTTCTGTTCAGACTAACAAACACCCAAGGTCGTGAAGACCAAAGAAAGTTAGGTCCAATGGACCAATGCCCCCCCCCCCTGGTGTATTAATTCAGCGGCCAAACGGGGCTTCAACTCAGGACCCTAGGATCCCAAGCCGCCACCCTATCCACTGAGCCAACACCAGGCTGCCACTTCCTGATGCATCGCAAGCTTGTATCCCCCTTGTGTAATTTTTTTTCTCCTGTCTGGATTTTGTAGAGCGGACAGTCGTGCGAGACCTGTGTGGGTTTTGTGGAGCGGACAGTCGTGCGAGACCTGTGTGGGTTTTGTGGAGCGGACAGTCGTGCGAGACCCGTGTGGATTTTGTGGAGCGGACAGTCGTGCGAGACCTGTGTGGGTTTTGTGGAGCGGACAGTCGTGCGAGACCTGTGTGGATTTTGTGGAGCGGACAGTCGTGCGAGACCTGTGTGGATTTTGTCTAGCGGACAGTCGTGCGAGACCTGTGTGGGTTTTGTGGAGCGGACAGTCGTGCGAGACCTGTGTGGGTTTTGTGGAGCGGACAGTCGTGCGAGACCCGTGTGGATTTTGTTTACCGGACAGTCGTGCGAGACGAGAATTTTCACATGAAACGTTTCGAATGACGACATTCGATTGTTTGTTCAAGTTTCTCATTTCCACGTCATGTGAGAGAGTTTCCTTGATGTTCAGGAATGGTAATTCTCACTTTTTTGTGAAACCAACCAACCAACAAGGAAGCTAAGGTTGTTGCTTGTTGTTTGGCCATGGTTGGGGGAAGTTGGAGTGAGAGCTGGAGTGAGAGCTGGAGTGAGATGTTTTAGATAATTGTACTTGATGTCCATTTTTGGAGCAATAATAAAAAATTCCAATTTTTAAAATGCATCTAGATTCATGAAAGAGTAAGGTGAACGAGGGTAAAAAAAAATCAACATATTCGCACGAGGACAGCAGGGTCACAGTTGGATACAATGAAAGAGGGGAGGGAAGGATACAGTCACTTGCAAGTAAGGGATGGTTATGGATGGGGGATGACATGAGATAGGTCTATACAATCCGTCGGATGCTCTGGAAGGAAGAGTGGGATTGGTTGGTTCAACAATTGGGATAAAGGGAGTAATGGAGTGAAGGTGTGCTCTCAGCTTTAAATTCGGTTTTTGAATCCTGGAGGTTGTTTCTGGAAGAACCAGTGTGGCCTGAGGGAGCTCGCGAGTGTCGGCGAGCCGAGAGAGCTCGACCGGAGAAGAGGCTGTTTCATAAAAAGAAGAAAAAATCCAATGACCTTTAATGGGAAAGAAACAGGCCTTGTGATTCATACACATCCTGGGAGATGGTAATAATAATAATGAGAGATTTAGATTCCACAGAATCCAGGAAAGATAACTGATCTGCTGAAACTATAACCCATTGATGAAAGCAGTATTTGTGCTGTGAACAAAGACCTTTGCATAGTCTGTGAGTAGTTCTGATTTTTCTAGTAATGACTTGTAATGACTGAGGATGCCCATTCTGCAGCTGGCATTGGAGGCAAGCTTTGCTGTGTGGTCAAGCCTCGGCGGGGTCATGGCTGATCGTGAGGCCGAGAAGTTCAATAAGCTAAATTCACATTTTGTGTGAACAACCAGGATAGTAGAGGGGTATGGACTTGATTTTTGCATGAATAGCTAAAACATGAGCACACAATTGATGTATTAACCAATTTTACGAGATTGGAATCTGGGTTCACTTTACGAGCCAAATGGTCAGATTGGATTGGGAAACGGGCCGATCAATTTGCGAACGTTGGTGTGCTTCTGGCACTTTGAGCTATAATTTGCATCCAATGTATAATTTTATAATAAGGCAGCTGCTCACCACTCTATGCTTGCCAATCATCTTGATTTCATTGTTGTGGAAGTAGACTTGCAAAAGGACCATTCACCAAATCTTACCTTTATTGATTTGGAATCGGATTTCTTTTTACTTCGGCATTCGATAAAAACTCTTGCCATCTGATTTCTGTCCATTGTACATCATTGGAGAATTCTTTGCCTCGAGTATACCATGCTCTACAATGCACCAGCCTATCATCACATTACCCTGTAACCGTAATGGTAGCTTGCGGTCTTATCTGGAGGATGAAACAGAGTTGGGGATGGATGCGAGCTTCTGTGCATGCTGGGAAGTGGATACCTGTACGGCGCTGATAGTTCTCTCGAAGTTCATAATAATTACCTCTCCCACTGAAGGTAGACGGAGGTTATGTTTTCACCACCATACTACAATGAGTGGCTATTTTTCTCAACAGGATGTCTCAAAAAGTTATCGACGGATTCGGACGAAACTTGGTGGATAGGTTGGGTGTTTGAAAAGTACGAATTGATTTTATTTTGATGAGGATTCGCATCGGGATACTAGTTTTTTTTATTTATTTTCGCACGACTGTCCACTCCACAAAATCCACACGGGTCTGTGGCCACGACAAATTGATTCGATTTTGCTGAAGATCCGCATCCGAGTTATTTTTTTTTTTAAGTTTTTTTTTAATTATTATTATTTTTTCCAAGTGATTCTTCAACATTGAGATGGGGCAAAAAATGATATACTGTACAGTATATAGTATGATATGACAAACCCTGGTAGATGAGTTGAGTAGGTGACGAGAACAAACCAATTGGATTTTGGTGTGTGACAGTGACGAAATGCCGGATCTGCATCTGGACATATTGGTGGGATACAAAACATAAACTGTTCAGCCTGGCAGAGGTATACACTCTACCGAGTGGCGTTCTAGTTTTCACTGTTTTTCTCTGCAAGTTTATTTACCTGAATTTACAAGAAGACCTAGTTTACTGTACGTTCATTCATTCATTTTTATGTAACACATGAGTGCGGATTTGCATCAGTTCTTGCAGGGGCATGGTGATGTCGCTAACAAACAAAATCATTTCCTTCCTACCAATTTGCTGAATCGTTCATGCTCACAAGTCGAGGCACAGTTGTGTTTGGACTAAAACGACTCCTCTGCTTTAAAAACAAACGTTCTGCATTTTGGCTTATTTTCAGTGTTTGTCTTTTTCTTGCTACACCAATGTTTTAAAAGGTGTTGAATGGTTCTTAAGAGTCAAACAAGAAGCTTAAGTCCTGATATGATGAATATCCAGTGTAAAATGCATGGCTTCTTCATTATCTTGATAACCCCCCCACCCCCCAATCTCCCCTCCCTCACATACTATTGATTTTTTATATTTACTTTTTTGTTGTTGTTACTTTTATTTTTAGGTCATCTCTATCATCTCAGTAGAGATGACCTAATAACCCCAGTCTCGAAGTCAGTCCGTCCGTCCACAATCAAACCGAGTGGAGACTAATAACCGATAGAGGTCGATGAGACATGCACAACGATATAACTTTCAAGGTCGTCCAAGGTCGAGGTCAACGTCACGAGGCTGTCAAAGTTGCGAAAATCGTCGATTTCAAATCGTATCTCCTCCCTCATTTATCAAGAGAGATCAAATGTTATTAGTGATTCAGATACTATGGACTATTATCGAGAACAACACGAGCCATTTTTTTGAAATTTGCTCTCGTTCCGATATTATAGCCCTTCAAACTTCGCTCTGATTCCCCGTATGGGCCGTTCATAAAGTACATACAAAAATAAAAGGATTAACTTAAGAACCGGAACTCTCTGAGACAAATATTACATTTGAAGCTTTTGTCAGATTTAACTAAAACAATGGAACACAAGTTTATATGCACACTTACTTTCATTTATGACATTAACATTGTCTTGAATGTCAATTTGTACTTTTATTTCCATAAATGACGTGCTGTGATATTAAAAGAAAAAGGTAAATTTCACTGCTCGGGACTGCATCGTCATGGCTTACAAACACCGGTTCATAAGGAACTGCTGGCTTTGCAAGCGATTAGCGATGTATGAGGGGGGTGGGTGGTTTAAAGCCCGCGTACGGGCTGCGTACAGGGGTGGGTGGGTGGTACGACGGCTGCATACATACTTTATGAAAGTGGTGTCAGACTACATGAAAGCGTTTCAGAAGATGAAGGTGAGCCTGTCGTCATTGCGAGGGGAAAAAATATCCCCGTTCACAGGAACATTTTCAACGTGATGTTGAATCCGTCAGGTCAGATCAGGTATGGGAGCGCATGTGCCAGAACAGCGCGTCACTGCGTCCACTTTCCGCTGGTACTCCAGGGGCCTCCGTCTGGCCATCCCCCAGGCAGATGCCAGGCCCATCCCCATCTCCTTGAGATGATTGTCAACCTGCTGCAACCATGAGGCATGTGGTCGGCCCACTGGCCTCCTCCACTCATGAGACTCCCTCGCTGAAAGAATCTGGTGAGCAGGATCAGCGTCAGGAAAACGAGCCACATGTCCATACAGCCGCAACTGACGCTCACGGACTATGCAGGTAACAAATCTCATCCGAGTTTCTCTCAGCAACCGCTCGTTGGACACAAAATCCGACCAGCGATAGCCAAGGATTCTCCGAAGAGACCTGGTACCAAAGGAATTAAGTCTCCGTCTCAGATCCTTGGTCAGAGTCCAAGTCTCGCATCCATCGTGCAAGACTGGAAGTACCAAGGACCTGAAGACTCGGACTTTCGTCCTCCCGCACAGGTACCGGCAGCGCCACACCCCATGATCCAGTGAATCCATGACTCCCCAGGCCCGACCCAGACGTCTATTGACCTCTGACTCACAGCCAGCAGAGACATGAATATCACTGCCAAGGTAAGTGAATCTCTCCACGACCTCAACATCCTCACCACAAACAGACACAGACAGGACAGCAGCATCCAAGATGTCACCGAAAGCCTGGATCTTAGTTTTGACCCAAGAAACCCGTAATCCCAGCCCCTCCGACTCCTCATTCAGCACCTCGAGGGCCCCCGAAAGGATGTCTGAAGTCTCAGGCAAAGATGACTGCATCATCTGCAAAATCAAGGTCCGAGATATTGACATTCCCAAACGATGCACCGCAACTTGATCTCTCCGACATCCTCCCTAAAATCCAGTCCATACAAGTGCTGAAAAGTGTGGGGGCAAGTACACATCCCTGACGAATTCCAGTAACAACTGGAAATAAGTCAGAGATGGTACCACCACACTTCACAGCACTCTCAGTACCAGAGTAGAGTTCAGACATCAGATCGATCATTTTTGGTGGCACCCCACGAAGACCAAGAATCCTCCAGAGGACATCCCGATTCACTGAATCGAACGCTTTACAGAGATCAACATAGGCTGCAAGCAGCCCCTGCCGAAACTCTCGTCTGCGTTCGGTGAGGACACGAAGGGCAAGGATACGGTCAATCGTTGACCTCTTTGGTGTAAAGCCTGACTGCTCTTATCGCTGGTGCTCAAGCAGATGGTGGCGAACCCTATCAAGAATTATCCGAGCAAAGACCTTGCCCGGCACTGAGAGCAGCGTCACCCCTCGGTAGTTGTTGCAGTCTTGGCGATCACCCTTCCCTTTCCAGAGAGGGACAACAAGGCCCCTCTTCCAGTCAGTTGGGATGATGCCTGTGTTCCAGGCAGAGCACAAAACTGCATGCAACAACACGAGTGCAGCATTTCCACCAGCCTTGAGAAGTTCCGTATGGATGCCACAGATCCCTGGAGCTTTGCCCCGTTTCAACTGGTTCACCGCAGCCCTTGTTTCCACAAGCGAAGGTGGACCACAGTTGATTCGAGGGTCAGCAAGAGGGATTGTAACACCCTTGACGTCCAACTCGACAGCTGGGAGATCAGCCTGGTACAACTGCTCAAAGTAACCGGCCCAGCGGGCCTTCACTTCAGACTCCTCTGTCAAGAGCCTACCACTCTCTGCTCGAACTGCAGTGCTCTGAGGGATGGGCTTGGATGAACGCAATGCGCGAATTCCCCTGGAAGCGGGACGAGCATCACCTGTCCACAGGTGATGCTCTACCCCCTCACAGATTCCTCGCACATAGGCCTCCTTGTCCACCCTCAGTGCATGTACAGTTTTACGCCTCAGCTCCCTGAACAGCTCAGCTCTGCTATTCAGCCTGGCCCTGCGACTCTGGTCAATGGTATCCAGTGTCCCTTGAGAGACAAAATTCTTCTTTGCCCTGCGGTGAGCTCCAAGACATCCACCGGCAACATCAAGGACGGTGGTCTTGAAGGCGCTCCACAACTCTTCAGGACCCCCCAAAGCACCCAGACCCCCCAAGTGTCCACTCAGCCTGTTCGCAAACTCCTCAGCTACTCTCTCATCCCTGAGCTTGCCAACATCCAGCCTGGGCTGGGATGGTAACATTCTCCAGGATTTAAGGTGCAGCTTTAGAGTTGCTACAACAAGCCTGTGGTCAGTATTGAGGAACTGAGCACTCCGGTAGACCCTGCAGTTCTGGATCATCCTCCAACGACCGTCAATGAGGACATGGTCAATAATCCGTGGACGTCAATAATTGTTCCATATTACTGTATTTCCGTAGTTAATAATTACTGATGCATTTTAGATAAATCTACAGTTCGTTATAATCTTCAAGTATTGTAATGTGATATGAGACGCATATGGGAGTGGGTGGGTGGTCACTCACCTGTATACAGAGGGGGGTGGGTGGTTTTGAAACCCGGAAGTAGAGCGTACGTACTTTATGAACTGCCCCATTCCAGTCTGGCACAGAGTTACTTTCGACCTCTGGCAGAGATGACCGGCACTCCCGCTCAGTGGTATTTTAAAATTTTATTTCCATTTCTGCTTCTTTCCGTATTTTCCCTTTTACTTCTGTTATTGAGAGTTTGCGGCAGCATCCATCATACTCACCCAATGTCCTCTTCCCCTTAACATCATTCTTACCCATGTCCTATAATCCTCCAAGTCTCTCTCTCTCTCAATCTTGGTGCATCCCTACCGCACTCTCACTCTCTTTCCAATGTTCTTTTTTGTTCTGTTACATCCTGATCAATTCTGTATTCTCATTCCTCCACAAGCCCCCAACATCGTAGAAAAAAGTTACTCTTGCAGCTGCGCTATGGCATCCCTATTTCTCTCGTGTGCTGCTGCTTTTCATTATTGAGGTACTCTAAGTCACCGACAGTGTAATATGTGGGCAGGCAACATGTTTGGATATTCATTTACAACGAAAGTTGGTCACAGCAGGATGGGATTTGACCCACATGCCTGTGTTTTCTCCCAGCAACTATTTATAGTGATGAAGGAGTCCCTGCCTTACTACCATCCTAAGTCTCATCTTTATTACTTCCACCACTGAAGGTGAAAGAGGTTATGTTTTCACCCCTTTCCGTCTGTTTGTGCACAGGACATCTCAAACAGTTGTGGACCTATCCGGATGAAATTTTGTGGACAGGTTTAATATTTTGTGTATTGAGTGTATACCCTTCACGTCTCTATCAGATGCTCTCATTGCTTACTATTTCATTACCGTGTACATGAAGCACAAAGCAGTGTTAAGCAATCGGTTCACTCTGTCTGTCAGTCTCTGATCGAGGAACGACTTGATTTCAATTGACTTTATATTTTCAACACTGTGGAACACGAACCTGCAGTTGAGCATTACTTTGGCTCTGAATTTGGCAAATTGTACAGAATATTGGCCCGATCGTGCATGCTCACAGAGGAGCGAAATAATTTTGTAGTCTGTCTGGCAGTCAAACGAAATTGAAAATCATTACAAAAAGGAAACTTACTGTTTTTAGGGACATCCTAAAGGACACAAACAACAGGCATGAAGAATTAATGTAATGTGTTAAATAAGGTGGTATAAAAGATGATGTATCAATGGTGGGAAATTTATGAAAAGTTTTATTTTGTTTTTTTCTGCAGCTTATAAAACCTGCATTTCATTTTGATTCAATTATATACTTGTATACTGGAGAGCACAAATCACCTTATTGGCACTTCCAAAAACCTCCAGTTTAGCAGTACTTGGACAAATTATTAAGCCATTTTATCCCATCTCGACCAATCAAATTAGCTGCTCGTGCTCTCAGGGATGCGGAATATCATGATTCAGACAAAACCATAGCTCGTAGGACATATTCATTGTGCTCAGAAATGCAAAGCAAGAGTTGAAAAGACCTTTCCCCTATCCTTCTTAAGACTGCAAGGGGTAAGGTGTTCCATGAACTCTCAAGTTCTGAAACATTTATTCTTCATTCACTCATAACCTGGTCTACATAGCCCTGGGGTGAATCAAATCACTCGATGCGAAAACCTGTCATGACAGCTCTATCCTTTCTTTGATGTGGCAACCAAAACTACACTATTTTAGATGAGGCCTCACCAAATTCCTATACAGTGTGTCAACACTATCTCTTTAATTTTATAATTTACCCCCTTGGGAATACAACCGAAAACCTTTTTACACCTATCTGCCCCCTTCACCCCAATATCGCTTACCACCCTCAGGTCCTTTTCCTGTTTCATACGCTCCATGCCTCATGTATTATGTAATCCCTATTTTTATTATCATTACCAATCCCCAGTGCACTGTTCCTAACAATATAAACATAATCTGGCTATCTCTCACCCTTGCTACAAGAGTATCTAAGCTTTCCTGAATGTGATGGCTGCCTTCTTTACTGTCTTCCTTCCCTCCAAGTTTGGTGTCAATCTGCAAATTTGGAAAGTTTACCCTTCATGACACTGTCCAAAATATTGATGTAGATTACATGATTATAGATAACAAGTCTGAAGACGACGATGGTTCACGAGCGGTATTTGACGATGTAGATTGTTTCAGAAGTCAAGGATGAGACAATGTGATAATGTTTGACAAAGTTATAAAAATGATCAACATGATGTGGTACGAGTGACAGGTTATAAGCTGCAAAATGTCGAAAACCCGGTTTCGTTCAACAACTTTAAAAATTTGACCTTTGCATAACCTTTAAAGGTACCAATACAATGTTGTGGACATTAAAATAAGAAAACAGGATACCTACTAGCTTAATGGAGTTAGTTCGTCGAAGAAGGTCGAAAACCCGGTTTGATTCCCACAACTTTGAAAATTTGACCTTTGTGAACTTTAAAGGTCAAAGGTCAAGGATTATGACTTTTGGTGCAAAACTTCTTCTGGAACATTCCAGGAACAATATGACGTCATATAGGCTATATGGCATTTCGCACTCCTCGGTTTATCCATACTTTGATGAAATCAGTGTAAAAACAAACTTGAAGGGGGCACCACGGGCAAGTCGTTCGAGATAGAGCAAAATGGTCTCAAGACTTTAGGTGGGGAATGACGTCAAGATGTTGCATAAAAAATATTGGCATCATAGCTCTCAAAGTTTGGAAGGTCGTATGATTTTTATGTCAAAATTCGCAATTTTCTAAGTTTGTGACCTTGTGACCTTGACCTTGGGACGAAAATGAAAAATCGAGCTCGGTGAGGCTATGCAGGTGCCATTGGGCTAACCAAATACCGAAACGCCTAGGAGAAGATGCAAATTGAAATCGGCTACCCCCGAAAAACACAATTCGCAATTTTCTAAGTTTGTGACCTTGTGGCCTTGACCTTGGGACAAAAATGAAAAATCGAGCTCTGTGGGGCTATGCAGGTGCCATTGGGCTAACCAAATACCGAAACCCCTGCCAGATTCGACAAACCCCCTCGGAGAAGATGCAAATTGAAATCGGCTACCCCCCAAAAACACAATTTGCAATTTTCTATGTTTGTGACCTTGTGGCCTTGACCTTTGGACAAAAATGAAAAATCGAGCTCCGTGGGGCTATGCAGGTGCCATTGGGCTAACCAAATACCAAAACCACTGTGAGATTCGACAAACCCCCTTGGAGAAGATGCAAATTGAAATCGGCTACCCCCTAAAAACACGTTTTTTTTGGATGTGGTGCGCCCATTTTCAGGAAAACACAACTAGATCATGATGTAAACCTCCCACCAGAATTTTATCAGGATCGGATCAAAACACACGGAGCTATGCTCGGGACAGACATACAGACATACAGACATACAGACATACAGACATACAGACATACAGACATACAGACATACAGACATACAGACATACAGACATACAGACATACAGACATACAGACATACAGACATACAGACATACAACGAATATAGTGGTCACTTATTTTTTTCGTGAAAATATTTTTTCGTGAACCAATAGACACAGCATTCACCCCTGAGATATCCCACTCATTCCATTCCCCATCCTTCTATCTCAGAACCAGTTCTCATTTGAGTTAGCTACACAACCTGCCATTCCACAAGCCTTACCATTTTACTAACTGTTACAGATCAATAATATATTTGAGCCGTAGATACCATTTAATTGGAAGTGTTGTTGAAGTAGATACTGCCAGACCCCACTCTTTGCGGATTCACTATTATTTTAACAGTTCAGGACTGGTGTCTGGAATCGACCTGGGAAATTGGAAATCAACAAGCATCACAGCATTATATGAAAAGGTGCCAAAACAGATCCCCTGAACTACAGCCCAATTAGCTTACTGTACTTCCAATCATCATCAAGGTAATGGAATCCCATCATCGCAGTTGACATAAAATCATTCCTTTTCTCCAACAATCTCATTTCAGATCATCAACTCTGATTCAAACCAAGTCACTCTACATTGGACATGCTGCTTCTACTGTCTTAACAATGGTGGAGGTGCTGAATTACCAGACATGAGATCAAGGCCGTCTCTCTGGACATATCTCAAGCTTTTGATGCAGTCTGGTATCCTGCCTTGCTCTCCAAACTGTCTGCATATAGAATCCAAGGCCAACTCCACTCTTGGATTACTGACCTCCTCCCTTCTCATAGTCATTGTGTGGCTCTCAACGCAACTATTTCATCTCCTCTCCCTGTCAAGGCTGGAGTACCCCAAGGCAATGTTCTCGGTCCCATGTTATTCCTAATCTTCATGAATGATCTCACTGACTCTCTGTAAACTCCTCTATCTCTTTGCTGATGACTCTACTCTCTGCCATGACATCTCTCATCCTTCTGACAGACAGGCAGTGGCCCCTTCCCTTTCCTCAGACCTTGACAAAATCGCAAACTGGTCAAACACTAATTTGCTTATGTATCCATATTGTCCACACTTTGCATTCTCCCTTACCCCGAATCGTTACCCGCATCCCTTGTTTGTCCGTCTCTGACTACTTTCTCCCTCCACCTTGATGTTGTTGTGTTCCCTTTCTCCTGCTGTTCCCTTTGTTATGTTGTGTCCTGATTTGTTCTGTGTAATCACTCTTTTACGAGCCGAGACCATGTAAAAAATAATTAAATATATACATTAAAAATAAATAGTAATACTAATAAAAAAATATGTATTTTTATTAAACAATGCCCCGACATTCACGGTTTAATTTTTTTTCTTTTCAGGAATGTATTCCCTGCAGATAGCGGGGTCCGACAGTACTGTGGTAATAGGTAACTGAAATGATAAGTGGATGCTGTGTCCAGCCAGCCTTGGACCCACTCGTGCAGTGTTGGGCTGGACAGGTGAAAGGAATGTCAGGGTTGCTGATAAGGAAAAGTAGCTTGGGTAATGTCTAAGTGGCTTGACAAATTACTTTGAACAAAGCTGTGCTTAGGCGAAAATGCCCAAATTGTATTCCCACATGAAAGAGAAATTGACTGGAGGAAATAATGATTATGGGATATGCTGAACCGGACCCATACAAACTCCTCAGCAGAGACAAGGGAATGCAGGCACCGCAACGCCAGGCCTCCATGTGACCTTATGTGAGACATAAGATATCGGGCAGAGTGCCTTGCAATTTCAGGAGGAGGACATGATGTAACCTGTGTGAGACTGAACAGTTGCGTGTGTTGCACGTCCAAAAGCAGATTTCATTTAAAAACTGGGCTCAACCAGCAAAGGGTATTGAGAGTGCTGCATGAGAACAGAGACTGGTTCCGCACTTCAACGCCCTGACTGAAGATCCAACTGCAACGCTGCGGATGTTGGTTGGTCTTATCTGTTGGCCGGTTGGCATTGGATGAATCTACTGCCTTACTGGTGTCTTGGAGGCACCATCCAAGCAGGTATCTCCTCTCTGGGCACATTGAGGCGGCAAAGAGTCTGTTCTGGGCACACGCCATCCCTCCCTCCTCACTTCAGCAGCCGATCGGTGTTGTGGTCATTAATGGCCAGCAGCGGACTCAGATTCATCTGCTTGCTTCGGTGATGCCAAGCTCACCCACTGGGGACTTGCAACGTGATTGGCCGGTCAGACTTCAACCTGTGCACACTGCAGTTTCAATGAGGCAAGGCTGCTTCAAATGTATCCACAACCAGTCTTTCCATCCATTTATATCCTGCTGTAGTTTTATTCGAGTCATTTTATTACTAATTACCTCTGCCACCAAAGGTGAAGGAGGTTATGTTTTCACCCCCTTTCTATCTGTTTGTTTGTGTACAGGATATCTCAAAAAGTTGTGGGCAGATCCGGACGAAACTTGGTGGACATGTTTGGTGTGTGACAAGGAAGAATTGATTCGATTTTGTTGCAGGTCCCGATCTGGATCTGATTATTTTTAAAGTGATTCTTCACCATTGACAGATGGGCCTAAACTAATATATAGCACGATATCTCAAAAAGTTGATTCAGATGAAACATGGTGGACAGGTTGGGCGTGTGACAAGGACGAATTGATTCGATTTTGGTGAAGATCCGAATCTGGATCTGGATACGAGAATTATTTAATTTTAAAAGTGATTCTTCACCAATGTGAGACAGACAGACAGACAGACAGACAGACAGACAGACAGACAGACAGACACACAAAAACGATAGAGTACTGTTTCGCATGATATTTAAAAAATGTAATGGGCCCGATATGTTCTCATTGATCAAGCATTACCTGGCGGAGATATGCACTCTACCAAGTGCCCTTTGAGTTTGCAATGTGATGTTATTCGACACTCAAAAGTGATACATTTATTGACGTGTACTTTACATCTTGCCTTTGAATAACATAAAAATTAAGAAAAAACACTTTGTTGAAAAGTTAGTCATCAGTAGTACTTTGTATTATTTTATTTATTATATCTCAGTTGAGTGATTTCAAATGTTAAAAAAATTGTGTGTGCTGCTTCCTTGCTTGATACTCAGCATTTAAAAACAATAGAGTATGGACAAGCATCCATTGCACATTCTTGATGCGCCTGCATTGAAGTGGGAACTTGTAGTTAGCATTTATGAGTCAAAAGCAAGCAGTCATATTGGATGATGGTGTGGCTGCTTGGCTGAACCAAACTTTATCAGGTGGGTGGAGGCTGCCCTAGACAGGTGGAGGTGTTGGAGGTCTTCCGTAACTGTGTGATTGGACCTTGAGGGATAGGCCTGCAGCTATAAAATCCATGAACCACATTGAGTTAGGAAGACCTCACCAGACAGACAGAGAGCTGGTGATGAGAGGGAAAGAGAAACAAAGAGAGAAATTAATTTTTTTTTGTTGCTGTGAGGATATCGACGGAGGGAGGAAGCGGATCAAGGAGAAGGTCGTTGGTGAAAATTAATCGGGATGACATCACATCGAGTCGTGTCTGGGAGAGATCTCCCTTCAATATGGGGACACACTCAGACTCAGCGGAACCTTGGCCGAAGTTTAGCCTGATATGGCTGTCTGGAGCATCCTTTATTAGGCTTGCACTGTTTATGTAAGGCTTCTGAGCTCATGTTGGTGACTCACCACAACAGGCAAGAGGGATTTATTGTGGCTAGGCTGATGTCACAAATTCAAATGGGTATGCTTGCTCTGAGACACAAAACAAAGCATCGTTTTGCAGAATTTGTAATGTGTACTTTTGCTCCTGCTTTGTCCTCTGTTTCACAATTGCCTTCATTTGAAATTGTTCCAAATCCCTCCACTGATCACTGAACTGTAAAGTTGATAAATCTGTGTTTACCTAATGTGTCTGCTGCCTTGGTTTCAGAATTTGCAGATTGTGCTGGTGCATTTTACTGAACTTGTAGCTTTTGTGTATTTGCTCATTTGAGATAATCTGGGTAATTTGGTTAAAGTATGCAAATTGTAAATGAAATTTTTATGATGAAGTCACCGGAGGCATGATGTTTTTGAGTTGTCCGTCCGTCTGTGTCCGTGATGTTTTTTTGTTCCCGCAATAACTTAACAACGGCTGAAGTTATCCAAGTGAAATTTGGCACAAGTATGTATAATGATGTAAAGACTAACTGATTACACTATGGGGACACGAGGTCAAAGGTCAGAAGTCCCGTCAGGTAAATATTTTGCAACCATGCTTACTTGTGAACCAGCGATAGGATTTTAACCATATTTCGTACAAGTATATATTATGATGCAAAGATGAACTGATTAGATTTTGTGTCAAAAGTCAAAGGTCGGAGGTGATGTCAGGTTAAAAATGTGATACTTGAGAACAGCTGAAGGGAGTTAAATCAAACTTGGTAAAAGTATGTATAACTAGAAGCGCACTCGTTGGAGTGCATACCTCCGCCACGTAATGCCTGATCCACGAGAACATTTTGGGCCCAATACATTTTTGAAATATCATGCTATATTTCGTTTTTGGCCCAATCTCTCAATGGTGAAGAATCACTTTGAAAACTAGAACGGGCACTCATAGAGCGCATACCTTCGCCGCCACTACTTTTTTTGTTCTTGGTATGAGTGTGGGGAACTGGTTTCATATGAATGGTCTTATGACACAAACCACATATCTATAATGTCATGACCCCCCCCCGACTTTCGGGGGCTACGGACTAAACAACAATCAACTCACGTCGTTTTGGCGAGTCTTCACTCGCAAGCTCGGTGAATACGTTTCAAAAATTGACCGTGTTATCGTAAAAAGACGATTTTGACCTTTTCGTGACTGTGACCTTTGACCCGAATGATCCCAAAATCTAATCGAATGCTTCCTGGCTAATAACCAATCATCCCACCAAATTTCATGCAATTCGGTGTAATACATTTTGAGTTATACAAATCACAAGATTACAATTAAATAAATAAATAAATAAACTAGAACGGGCACTCATAGAGCGCATACCTTCGCCACCACTACTTCTTTTGTTCTTGGTATGAGTGTGGGGAACTGGTTTCATATAAATGGTCTTATGACACAAACCACATACCTATAATGTCATGACCCCCCCCGACTTTCGGGGGCTACGGACTAAACAACAATCAACTCACGTCGTTTTGGCGAGTCTTCACTCACAAGCTCGGTGAATATGTTTCAAAAATTGACCGTGTTATCGTAAAAAGACGATTTTGACCTTTTCGTGACCTTGACCTTGACCTTTGACCCGAACGATCCCAAAATCTAATCGAATGCTTCCTGGCTAATAACCAATCATCCCACCAAATTTCATGCAATTCGGTGTAATACTTTTTGAGTTATACGAATCACAAGATTACAAATAAATAAATAAACTAGAACGGGCACTCATAGAGCGCATACCTTCGCCGCCACTACTTCTTTTGTTCTTGGTATGAGTGTGGGGAACTGGTTTCATATGAATGGTCTTATGACACAAACCACATATCTATAATGTCATGACCCCCCCCCCGACTTTCGGGGGCTACGGACGAAACAACAATCAACTCATGTCGTTTTGGCGAGTCTTCACTCGCAAGCTCGGTGAATACAATGTTTCAACAAGAGAAGGTAATCTCGTTTGATGCTGGTTTCATGCAAATCAAATAAGAATTGACTGAGTTATGCCGAAAACCGCATATTTTTCAAGGGCGTGACCCCCCCCCGACATTTTACCCCAACCGGTGACATGTGTTATGACGTCATTGTGTCACAAGATTGGGCATTAAATTCTGAACATTTTGGTGCTGGGTTCATGTAAAGCGGACAAGAATTGACCGCGTTATGACAAAAACCGCATATTTTTCAAGGTCGTGACCCCCCTGACCTTTGACCCCGAACCGGTAACAAGAGTATGGGCGTCATTGTGTCATATTGCATATCACAAGATGAGGCGTTGAATTCTGAACATTTTGGCGTTCGTTGCATGCAAATTGAATAAAAATTGACCGTGTTATCGTAAAAAGACGATTTTGACCTTTTCGTGACCTTGACCTTGACCTTTGACCCGAACGATCCCAAAATCTAATCGAATGCTTACTGGCTAATAACCAATCATCCCACCAAATTTCATGCTATTCGGTTTAATACTTGTTGAGTTATACGAATCACAAGATTACAAATAAATAAATAAATAAATAAATAAATACACGCCGACCAAAACATAACCTTTCGCTGAATGCGAAGATAATGAAATAACTCTTGTATCCAGATCCGGATTCAGGTGTTCACCAAAAATCGAATCAATTCATTATGGTCACGCATCCAACCTGTCCACAAAGTTTCATCCAAATCTTTCCACAACTTTTTGAGATATCGTGCTAAAAAATTAGTTTAGCCCTATCTCTCGGTGAAGAATCACAAAAAATATTTTCGGATCCGGATTTGGATCTTCACCAAAATTGAAAAAAATCCTCTTTGTCACACACCCAACCTGCCCACCAAATTTCATCCGGATCCGTCCACAACTTTTTGAGATATCCTGCACACAATCACACAGACAGAGAGGGGTGAAAACATAACCTTCTTCACCTTCAGTGGCAGAGGTAATGATTTAAAGATGAACCAATTTGTTTTTTGGTTCAAGAGGTCAAACGGCAGAGGTTATGTTGGGTAAAATCCTGTCACCATGTTCACTTGTGAACCAGTGATGGCATTTTCACCAAAGTTGCTATAAGTACTGTAAATATTATGATGCAAAGATGAACTGATTATTTTTGAACTGAAGGATGAACATCAAGAGGTCAAAGGTCAGATGTCATGTGAGATAAAACAACGTTGCTATTGAGGTCGGGGTTTGAACTTAACTCAGTACATCTACCATGATACAAATGTACAGATTATATATTGAGGTTTTAGGTCAAATTTAGAGTCAACAAAAACTTGATGAGGGTGGAGGCATATCGCTTGACGTTGCGACATCAAATTATGTCGAGCTTTTTTTTTTTTCTTCTCGGGCTGGCAGGATAGCCTGGAGGTGTGTGCATTCACCTCTGAGTTGTTTCTCCTGGGTTCGAATGTCAACCAATATGTAAACTGTCATCCGGTGTTTTACATGCAGGGCGAGGCATCGATGTGTGTGCCGACCTTCGGATTGACATTAAACTGGGGGTCCTGTCTGCCAGCATTAGTTGTTGGACGTTAAAGATCACACAGTGGACGGGCTATCGCTATCACCTTGGCCAAATTCTGAATTCCTGCTTTGACCTTTCTGGTTAAACATCAGGCTGGGCCAGCCAATTCATAAAATATTTGGGCCAAATACTTGCCTGGGCAGGGACCTTGAGTTTCTGCATGCTTCTGTTTGAAGATTCTGTTTTCCATTATTTTCAGCTTTGTTGTCCTATTTTTGTCTATGTAACAATGTAATCTTTCCATCCAGCGATCGGATAAATCCAGGCATTTTGACCATGCACCACACTGTTAATCATGTAACTGGTAGCCCTAATAATGATCTCAAACTATCAATGTCAGAATTCAACATCATTCAAATGGCGCTCACGCATGTCCCTGATCGTGGCCACATGAAAATCAAACGATCCTGCTGAATTAATGATCTGGTGACGTCGGGTTTTGACCCAATCATGATGTTTGGATGCTGGTTATAGTGGGTTTGTATCCACATGAGATCAGTTGTGACATTTCTTTTCCTCTAAGCATCTTGACGTATTTATTACAATACATTAAATCCGGTGTTTTACATGTGTGTAAAACAGAAAGGGGTGAAAACATCTCTCGGTTTTTTTTCTTCTTCATGTAACTGGTATGTTTTCTCTCTGTCTGTCTCTGTCTGTCTGTGTCTCTGTTTGTCTCCTAGCAAATGATAGACATCTGAGAAATTGTTTTTCTTGCCTTTCTTTTTTAAAATAATTTTTGTTTTCTGGATTTTATTTTATTATATATTTATACAGCAAGTGACTTTTTAGGTCATCTCTACCGAGATGACCTAATAAAGCCGGACCAAGTGTCCGTCCGTACGTCCGTCAACAATTTTTCTTTCCGATCTTGATGAAACTTAGCATGTGGGTAGAGGTCGATGAGTGTTGCACAACAATATAACTTTTGTCCGGGTTCAAGGTCAGGGTCAAGGTCACGAGGTCAGGTAAGTTATAAAAATCGCCATTTTCAAAACCTATCTAGTCTGCCATTCTACAAGATATTCGGAAACTGTTTGTTGATTATGATAGTAAAAAATATTATCTTGTATCTAACCAGACAGATTTTTGAATTTCCTTCCCATTTGATCGTCACGTGATCTGGAAGATGGCCAAAAACGCCGATGCGATTTGCAAAGAAGGAAGGAGAAATGAAATATAAATATAAAACACATTTTTAGCCTTTTATATTTATACATTTTCCGCCGTAGGTGAAAAAGTTTCAAAACCCGAAATGTAAACGTCGGTATTTATTTTCAAAATATAATTTTGTGCGCGCGCGCCAAAATGCCGAGTCACCTTCAACCAAACTGTGCAGTTCGAGCTGCACAGTAGAACTGCGCAGTAGTCTTCGGTCATAACTGAACATTGAGAACTTGTGGTATGAAAGAGATTACCGTCACCCCCACACGGGGGTAATTTTTAATTTGTTTCTTATTAGTTCAGTAAAATGTACAAATTGGAGAAACGGAGCTGGATTTTGTGTAAATGCCATTGTTAAATATTCATTAAGAAACATGTGAAATGGTTTGGTGAAACATTTTGGATTGAGATTGACCTTGGTCAGGGAGCTTAGACCTTCCCTTCCCTTTGTAAACAGGACACGAGACTTCTGCCAATTGCTAGATTGCCAGTTTATAGAGTCAAATCAGTCTTTCATAGAATCAATGTTTTCAACATTTAAAATATAAAAAAATTCCTGATAAACTGTCTCTTTTTGTCTGTCTGTCTCTCTTTTTGTCTGTCTGTCTCTCTTTTTGTCTGTCTGTCTCTCTTTTTGTCTGTCTGTCTCTCTTTTTGTCTGTCTGTCTCTCTTTTTGTCTGTCTGTCTCTCTTTTTGTCTGTCTGTCTCTCTTTTTTGTCTGTCTGTCTGTCTCTCTTTTTTGTCTGTCTGTCTGTCTCTCTTTTTTGTCTGTCTGTCTGTCTCTCTTTTTTGTCTGTCTGTCTGTCTCTCTTTTTGTCTGTCTGTCTCTCTTTTTGTCTGTCTGTCTCTCTTTTTGTCTGTCTGTCTCTCTTTTTGTCTGTCTGTCTCTCTTTTTGTCTGTCTGTCTCTCTTTTTGTCTGTCTGTCTCTCTTTTTGTCTGTCTGTCTCTCTTTTTGTCTGTCTGGCTCTCTTTTTGTCTGTCTGGCTCTCTTTTTGTCTGTCTGGCTCTCTTTTTGTCTGTCTGGCTCTCTTTTTGTCTGTCTGGCTCTCTTTTTGTCTGTCTGGCTCTCTTTTTGTCTGTCTGGCTCTCTTTTTGTCTGTCTGGCTCTCTTTTTGTCTGGCTGGCTCTCTTTTGTCTGTCTGTCTGGCTCTCTTTTTGTCTGTCTGTCTGGCTCTCTTTTTGTCTGTCTGTCTGGCTCTCTTTTTGTCTGTCTGTCTGGCTCTCTTTTTGTCTGTCTGTCTGGCTCTCTTTTTGTCTGTCTGTCTGGCTCTCTTTTTGTCTGTCTGTCTGACTCCCATTTTGTCTGTCTGTCTGGCTCTCTTTTTGTCTGTCTGTCTGGCTCTCTTTTTGTCTGTCTGTCTGGCTCTCTTTTTGTCTGTCTGTCTGGCTCTCTTTTTGTCTGTCTGTCTGGCTCTCTTTTTGTCTGTCTGTCTGGCTCTCTTTTTGTCTGTCTGTCTGGCTCTCTTTTTGTCTGTCTGTCTGGCTCTCTTTTTGTCTGTCTGTCTGGCTCTCTTTTTGTCTGTCTGTCTGGCTCTCTTTTTGTCTGTCTGTCTGGCTCTCTTTTTGTCTGTCTGTCTGGCTCT
>NC_140964.1:51143970-51166470 GCF_056783735.1 Eptatretus burgeri
ATCTATTGGGCGACTGGACTTTGCTATCATCACCATTCTAGCACACAGCGAATTTGTAGCTTTTAGTTCAAAATGTCCTCTCGCATCCTTCAACTTGATGGTTTTGCACGCACCCAACTTGTTGAGAAACGTGACTTTCGTCATATAGTCCCATAGGTTTGTAGCTCTACAAATGTGTTGTTCAATAAAGGTTGTGATTGCTTGCTGTCCACGATCATCCATGTTCATTATGTCCTTTTTCGATATGCTCAGGCATCACCTGTTTTGTCACCAAATTGTACAGTCGAGGTGACGTGTCTGCAAATGGATTACAGTGCTGTAACACTGCCAACAGATGTTTCACACTCTTCTCTTGGTGGGAAAATTTATTTGATGTCAAGTGGTGGTGACGTGTACTGTACTGTATGTTGTTGACATGCCAGTCATCTCCTCTGTCTCCTTTGCCCGTCTTGCCAATTCTCGGGCACAAATATAGTATTTCATGAGAGTTGCATGCATGTTGGTGAATCCCTTTAAACCACCATCACCTTTTAGAACTTTGTTCAGGAACTCCTTTCCTTGATCAACCCCAGTGCCTGTGATTGGGATGTCATTCTTCCTCAGAGCAAAATCACCGACCTGTTCAAGGTGATTGGATGTGTGTCCTTGAAATATATTCCATGATGTTTTGCGTATAATCCTGCCTTTTATAGCTGAAAAAGAATTTGCACAATTTTTTTTAGACATGCCAAGTATAGGAACAGATTTGGCTTCCAGAGTGAACATGTGAAGTCAAGTGGTGCCATTACTTGCCTCGTATACATACATCCGTGCTCATTGATCCATTGGGAATTTGCTTTGACTCTTGTCAAACTCTGCTGGCTATTTTTTTTCCCAAGTTCAACTGTTCAATTACCATGAGATGATGTTGATGGGCTTACTGAATGCCTTCCTCACGTTTGCATGCTTCTGACATTCTATCCATGCTAGATCAGACTATGCTTCAGAAACTGCAGTCTTTTATTTCAGGACTTTTGGAAATCAGATCGAAGAATACTTCTCATGTCTGGTGATATCCTTGGCATGAGCTTGAACAGCACAGTTGTGGTGATTCCATTTCAGTATCTGATTGACTGTTGCAATATATCGGTTATATCTTCATTGCCAGAATTGCAGGAATGGTCAACAAAAGATTATAACTCGCATTATTTAGGAAGTTAATAATGAGCCATGGTGGCCATTTTTATATCCAAATTAACGATACAAAAGGATTCTTCATTGATCTGACAAAATGATAAGTTGTTTTATTAGATTCACACCAAAAAATGTCGTCTACACCGAAAAAGAAATAAAAAATCACAATTTTATGTGGTTTGGATATAATACATAGATCTATAAAAAGTAAACAAATAAGCCATTTTGAAATTCAAGATGCCTGCCAGAGGGATTATTTAAGACAAATACACCCGTGCGGGAGTGACGGTCAGCTCTGCGAGAAACTAGACTAATTGCATAAAACATTTTATGTAGATTGTGCATTTAGCACATCTATTTGACTGTTCGATATTCGAGCATTACATATTTTCAGTTTTGACTGTCAAAGATGCGTGCTTCCACGTAATAACAAATGAAATCGATATTCGATTCTGATAGCTTCGATGACCTTGGCCTATGGCGATTTGCCAATTTGGTGGGGACATTCGGCTACGAGTGGGGGTACCTAAAAAGCTATGCTATGGGCAGGCAGGCGGGCTGCGGGCGGGCGGGCAGGCAGATTATATAATAGGAGTCACAAACCGAGAGTTAATGAATACCAAGCACGAGAACGACCTTTACAAGCATGAGTTCCTGTTACTAGGGTGTAGTGTTCTCGGGTCAGGAGGGATTTTTGGCCAACTTTGAAGTCACGTGACGCGAAAGCGAATATCGAAAATCCGGCCCGTCCAAATCTAGATATTGTCCCATAGATTCATATGCCACAATCAAATTCAAGATAACTTAAGAAATGTAGGAGGAGATAGATTTTGAAAATCGTCATTTTGCAACTACATGAAGCAGTTTTCGCAAAATTCAAAGTCACGTGACGTGTACGTATTCGAAGATATCGGTATTCTTTTGAATGGACATGATAGACAAGGTCAGCTACTATGCAATGACACCATTCACTAACTTTTACCATGCCCAGTAGAGAATATATAGCCTCCTGAAGGTAGGGAAGTTTTTGCAAACTTTGAAGTCACGTGACGTGTACGTATTCGAAGATATCGGTATTCTTTTGAATGGACATGATAGACAAGGTCAGCTACTATGCAATGACACCATTCACTAACTTTTACCATGCCCAGTAGAGAATATATAGCCTCCTGAAGGTAGGGAAGTTTTTGCAAACTTTGAAGTCACGTGACGTGAAAACGAAAGCGAAATTCGAAAATCCGTCCCGACCAAATTTAGATATTGTCCCATACATTCATATGCCACAATCAAATTCAAGATCGCTTGAGAAATGTAGGAGATAGATTTTGAAAATCGTCATTTTCGCATTTTTTGCCAACTTTGAAGTCACGTGACACGAAAACGAAAGCGAATATCGAAAATCTGGCCTGACCAAATTTAGATATTGTCCCATAGATTCATATGCTATAATCAAATTCAAGATCGCTTGAGAAATGGCGGAGGAGATAGAATTTGAAAATCGTCATTTTCGCAACTTCAAAGGCCTCGTGACCTTGACCTTGACCTTCGGTGACCTTGAAAGTCATACCATCGTGTACGTCTCATCGACCTCTATCAGGATCACTAATGACCAGATCTCCTGCTTCAACTTCATTGTGAACGGACGGACGGACGGATCGAAGGACATCGACACCCATATTATTAGGTCATGCTCGAAGAGATGACCTAAAAATGGAACCATCCCTGCTATTTATGATGCAAGGATGCCAAAAAACATTGGTTCTAAGAATGCAGCAAAAAATTCCATGACATCAAAAATTGCTACATTACACTCATCATTAATCGGGCCAAAAACATATATATATATATATATATATATATATATATATATATATATATATATATATATATATATATATATATATATATATATATATATATATATATATATATTGAGCACAATATCTCCAAAAGTTTGTATGGATTCGGATGAAACTTGGTGGCAGGTTGGGTGCTTGACGGACAAATCGATTCGATTTTGGTAAAGATCCGGATAAGAGAAATTTTTAATTTTCTAAGTGATTCTTCACCGTTGAGAGATGGGGCCAAAAACGATATATAGCACGATATTTCAAAAGGTTGTGGATGGATTGTGAAAAAACAATGTGGATAAGTTGGTTTGGTGACAAGAACAAGCCAATTCGATTTTGGTTCACTTCCGGATCCACATCTGACCTATCGGTGAGATACAAAACTTAAACTGTTCAGCATGTGCTTTTCCGAATGTCGTTATAGTATACTGTATTCTATACAATATTTACCCTTAATTCATCTTTAAACTGGTTAGATGTGCTTGGTGTATAAAGATGTAACCATATTTAGATATCGTATTTGGGAAAAAAAATGCTTGATTGTTGATTTGCCTTGCTGCTCAGCAGTGAATGTGCAGCTTGCTTAAAACTGTTGCTGTTCTTTCTAGCCACCTTTCTTCATACTGAGCTCTGGGACGAGCCGGAACCATGTGCTGCATGTTCCGCAGTGAGGAAATGACCCTGGCCCAGCTCTTCCTCCAGTCTGAGGCAGCTTATTGCTGTGTCAGCGAGCTTGGGGAGCTCGGCATGGTGCAGTTTCGCGATGTAGGTCTTATGCATGCACACACACCTTTGACGTGTACCGTCACACACCTTTGACGTGTACCGTCACACACCTTCAACGTGTACCGTATTTTTTTGGTGTACAAGTCAGTACTTCCCCCCTCCCCCTGCCCCTCCGGAAGTCCGGGCCTCGACTTGAACTCAGAATCTACTTATTTATGGTGTAATATTGCTGAGGATGGACTGTCTCGCGTGCCTCTTGATTTCTGTAAGTTAATGGAAGGGTGTACAGAAGGAATGAGTCCAGAGGGGACTGAAGCTGTCATTCAGGTGATATCCACAACACAGAAGGACTTCATCTCACATACAAGTCCAGTTGCTATCAATGGAATGCCCACAGGGAAACAACCTTGATCAGCCTCCCACCTCATTGCAGTCCATTCCACTGAATGACTTCTAGTCAGCTCAGAGAGAGGATCCTGTCAGAGGCCCTGTGCTGAAGCTAAAAGGCCAGGGTGAATGTCCAAGCAATGTGACAGTGGAAAAGGAAAGTTCTGAGTTGAAAGTCTTGTTGAGGGAGTGGTCAAAGGTTTGCTGTATTTCAAGACAGCAACAAGGAACCAACTCGTGTTGCCCAGCTGCTACCGTCCACTTGTGTACAAGGAACTGCACAAAGATATGGGGCACCTCGGCTCTGAAAGAACTTTAGACCTCATCATGGATCGATTCTACTGGCCAAAGTTGTAGCGGGATGTGGAGAGATTTGTAACACAGTCATGCGAGTACTTAACGAAGCGAAACCAAGCTGGATCAGGTAAGCACCCATGCTGAATATAAAGACCACATATCCCTTTGAATTGCTGTCCATCTTCTTGCACCTAAAAATGTGTGAAGGGGGAGGGTATGAGTACATTCTCGTGGTGATGGACCACTTCACACGATTCGCACAGGCCTATGTAACAACCAATGAGTCAGCAAGGACAGTTGCAGACAAGATATTCAATGACTTTGTGCTGAAATTTAGTTTTCCCACACAAATCCATCACAATATGGGACAAGAATTTGAAAATCGACTGATGACCCGCTTGCGGAAACAATGCGAGATTAAAGGCTGCCACACCACACCATACCACCCTCAAGGAAAGGGACAGGGAGAGAGGTTTATCAGAACATTGCTGGTAATGCTGAGGACTCAAACTGAAGAACAAAAACAAAATTAGAAGAGCTCATGAGCAAGTGTGGTGCATGCCTACAACTGCACCCACGATGAAGCAAAAAGGATTCTCACCGTACTTCCTGCTCTTTGGAAGGTCTCCAAGACTCCTGATTAGATCTAATATTTGGGCTTGATATTGAGGAAAAAAAGAGGGTTCTTAGGCTGACTGTCGAAAAGTGGAGGAACAGGATGAGGGATGCGTATGAGATTGCGAGCAAAACTTCCGCCAAGGAGGCCACTCGATGCAAGCTGTCACATGACGAGTCTTCGGTGCAGAGCTGCAACCAGAGGTCGTGTCTTGGTGAAGAATGTTGGTGAGATGAAAGGCCCTGGGAAGATCCAATGCTATTGTCATTGTCGGAAGGAAGACTGCAGCCCATTGTATGAGGTGAGACCTGAAATGGGAGTGGCAGAGCCACGATCCTCCACCGTAATCTCCTGTTGCCATGTGACTCCCTCCCTGTGGCATAACCTCAGCAGAGACTGCACAGAGAGGGAATCGCACAGAGCGAGCGATTATATTGAGGAGATTGCAGACATGCCACGAAGATTCCGTTGAGGAACGGTTGGAGCCAGTTAGTAAGTCGGAAGATGAAATATTTGAGGACCAGCCAGATAGGGCACAGGAGAGAGACTAGATTTCTTGGATCTCAACCTCGATGCCACAGCATTGCAACCACACTATATCTCATATTTTGTACCTCTGGTAGCTTGTATATGTTGCTGCGTTTGAGCTTGTGGAGTAGCTGTTGAAACCTATCTGTCCGAGTTCTTCCCGACGTCTTTGTTCTTTGTTCCCTTCACATTATTTTCTATTTTTTTTCACAATCCTCTTTATTCATTCCAATTCTTGCTTTTTCATCTCTTTCATCTCTTTCACTCTCTATTTCTCTCTTTCATTATCTATCTCTCGAAGGATAAGTGAATTCTTGCAGAAATTTTTCTGTAAGGCTCACTTGGCTGCGCCTGGATGGGTTTGAGGGTAGTGCAGTAGCGGCTGAAACCCGAATCCGATCCAGGTTCTTCCTGATGATTCCATCTTTGCTCTTTACTTCTTCGGGTTCCTTCTTGGTCTTCCATTTCATTTGTATCTTTGATTATTATTTCAGTAAAACAACTCGGAATTGGGATGGTGACTCTGCTCCGATCCATCTTTCTCATTGCCCTGGACCATCAAACACAAGAATACCATTACAGTGCAACAATAACAAATGTGTTGAAAAACTTTATGTCCTAATTTATCCAAAAGGTCGTCCCACAAAGTAATTCAAATAATATGCACAAAAGAGCTCATTAATATTTATGACCCTGGAAGTGCCCTGGCAGCAATGTGTTGAGTGTCAGGGAGGAATTAACATCTCCATTGTCCTGACTGCCTGTTTTGCTAACTACTGTAATTTATCTACTTTGTGGCTTCCTCTTGCACTCCAAATAAACTAATCGAAAAATGAAGGAGATGTGTAACTCATGCTGGTTATTTGTACATGATTGGAGTTAACCCAATGCTAATGCACTGTAACTAAGCTCTGTTTGTGTACTACAGCCTTCCACCAGGAACCCTGTTTGGAACAAGTAAAGGAAGCCAAATTATTTTTTCTTTATTGTTTTTTTTTTCATATCAAATTTTTCTCATATCCATATCAAAGCTTATCCAGTTTTGAGCCTTTATCACTGTGTCGTTAAAAAATAGTGGGACACAATGTGGTTTCTTTCATATTTATCAGTGTTGAAAATCTTGATTCGAAAACATTAACTTGTTTGCTTCTTGTGATATAATTAACGGCAGTTTGTAACTTTGTGGATTTTAACGCCTGCCTTTTTAATGTTATCCATTTCAGCTGAACCCATGTGTAAATGTGTTCCAACGCAAGTTTGTGAATGAGGTGCGGCGGTGCGAGGAAATGGAACGCAAGCTCAGTAAGCATTCTGTTTGCAAAATAAATGGGCTGTGCTTAAATTAGGTAACAGCTAAGCCCTCAACAGAATTTGCACCATCCGATGCAGTTTGACTTTAGGATTGTCTTTGCTCATGTCAAGGGATTAAAATTGTATGAGTTTGTGGAGCAAGTTAAAATAGATGTAAGAGTGAGGATTACATTTGAGGCTTGATGGAAGTGAAGTAAATATTGGAATGGGGGGCATATGAGAGATGCAGGTTTGCATAAAACTTAACATTCACAGTAAATATTAATATGTTCGAGTAATATCTTGGATGAGGTTCTTTAACTAGAAGATGGAAACGTGGGAGAATCAAGTTGATATTTGAGACCAATTGTAGAAAGAATGTGTGAACATAACATGGTCTGTTTGTTGCTCCTTCCGGAGTGCTTTGCTCATGATGCTGGGATCTGATATGTTCTTGTCCTACCTTCAATTAATCGATAAGTTCCTTTATGGAACTTGGAGACGGTGAAAACCAATTTTTCAAAGCCTTATGGATGTTTAATTTTTGTTATTCTTTTTGCTCTTTGTAATATGATCAACACCTGTCACTACTTTTAGGGTTCGTTGAAAAGGAGATCAAACATGTTGGCATCCCAATCGTAGACACAGGGGAAAATCCTGAAGTACCTCTCCCAAAGGATATGATTGACATGGAGGTGTGATTTTTGTCCTTTTTCCAGTTATTCTCCTGTATAAAGACTTAAACTAAATCAGAAAGAGCCATATTGTGTGTCAGTGTCATATCTGATCACTCATAAGATCTCATTGTGTTCAGTGTGCTACTTGTGGCAGGGCTTAACTCAACCTTACATGACACGGTGATTCCTTCCTTCTCAGGCTACTTTTGAGAAACTTGAAAATGAGCTGAGGGAGGTAAACACCAACCAGGAGGCTCTGAAGAAGAACTTCCTGGAGTTACTGGAGCTTAAACACATCCTTCAGGAAACGCAGCAATTCTTTGATGAGGTGCAATTTGCATGGTGTATTTGACGTTTATCTGTTTCGATATTGAAAGAGTTCGATGTCTGATTTTCCTGCTTGGTATGTACAAGAGTCCATTTTGTTTTCTTTCACACAATAATGATAGAATGTGAGACTGCAATGTATTTAGCTATATTGTACATTTTAAGTTTATGGTAATTGTTCTGAATGTGTACTTAACTCCTTGGTTGATTTTATTTTATTATTGTCCCCCCCCCCCCACCACTCCCCTTCACGACAGCTATTTCCTTTTCAAAATGTATTCTGATTGAGAAATTAATGGAGTTATATTGTCCAAAATTCCTCATACTTTTCATTTGTCAGCCTCACCTGTTACTGAAGAAATAGGAGAGACTATTGTTTCTGTCTGTCAGTGTGTGAGTCCACACAGTTCCATTTTAATATACATCATTCGTTCTCCAATCTAATGTAATTTTATGCACCCCAGTGGAAGGATGCAGTGAAAAGCCCTTTCTATTTTTTTTCTTTCTTTCAATTATGAGATTACAAATCGTATTTTAATTTAACTATAATATATGTGTGCCGAAGGTTTACGGACTCAACTCGTGCTGCTAGGCGGCCTGAGGCATAGTTCAACAAAGTTGACTGATTTAACCATGCTTATTTTATAACCTGAAAGTGCAGCTCCCTTGAACTATGTGAGTGAGTGAGTCCACGCATAATGCTTCTCAGATCCATTGTAATATATGTACCCCTTTGAGGCTCTGTATTGCCAAATGCTTTGTCTTATTTCTCTTGTATCCAGATTTTTACTGGAGAGGATGATATTCCAGAAAGACTCGAATTTAAGATAATTGTGTCTATTTATAGTTTCCTTTTGTTCATTGATGAACCTTTTAAAGACCCTGGTTATCTTATTTTTATTTTGACAATAATCTGCAAGTGTGTTTATTCAACTTCCATTCTAAATTTACCTTTTCTTAAAAGCATTATGAACGTTTTCATGTTTTTTTTTTTTAGTGTTACCTGTACCTGTATACAACGATTATTTAGGCTATGCCTTTTTATTCCATGTTGAAACTTTTACTCTTCAAATCTGCCTCTCTCAAAATGCAAGTTGCTCATAGTGACGTGCAACCTTCCACACAGGCTCTGAATGCTTCCTTCGTGTTTTAAGTAGTTATTTTAAAATCCATTTGTTTCCGATCGTTTATTCAAGAGATTTGAACATTTCACATGTTTAACCCAAGTGTGTTGGATCTGTGGATGAGCTTCATTATAAAAATTTGATTTGTTTTATTTTCATATGCAGTTTTTTTTTAGTTTTTTTCTGCTTATGTATGGAATGGGATTTAATGTTTGCTTTTGGAATTTTAATGCAACGGAAAGCCTTTTGGGGATTTAATGAATAGCATTATTAAATGGAGATTGGGTTTCAGGTTTGTTCCACAATTGAACGAATATTTCATGTTTTCAACTCCAAATTCAAGGAAAATAGATGTTTCAGTCAACTACAGCTTTGTTCGTTTGCCATGCCTGTGGTTCTGTTGATTGCCAAACTGAAATGTTACAGAGCATTTCAAATTTGTTTGCTTGCATGCCGAATAAACATGTTATTGCTGTCGGTGGTGATTTAGCTATGTTGCAAGGCCGTTTTCATATGAATGTCACTGATAGTCGAGCCCTTTTCTTTGGAGCCTTGTCTTCTGAATCTGGACGTGTGTGTGTGTGTGTGTGTGTGTGTGTGTGTGTGTGTGTGTGTGTGTGTGTGTGTGTGTGTGTGTGTGTGTGTGTGTGTGTGTGTGTGTGTGTGTGTGTGTGTGTGTGTGTGTGTGCGCGCGCGCGCCTTTGTTTAATTATTATTGTATCAAGATATTACCCCTCTAATCAGGAAATTGATTTTAGGCCTGCAGCTTGTGGGTGTACTATTCTCACAGGTTTCTGTGTTTGGAAACGTCTTGAGATGCAGCAGTGGACAAATGCACGATTACACATTCGCCAACCCCTTGACAGTGAAGGTTTGCCTTTTCCTTAAATCAAGGTAGAAGCTTTATGGTTGAGATTGTACAGTTTTTGGATACAGATTGTATCATTGCTATCATGCTTAAAAAAAATTTAATCTGGATTTTTTTTGAACTCTAAATGCCCTTGGAGTACCACATTTGCCAGTTCCATGCGATGCCGATTCAAGAGTGAATTTCATTTGTAACATTTTTAATCCCATTCATAGGCTGATTCTTAAACAAGTAAAAATATGATCGACTTTGGATCAAGATCAAGTTATTAGTTTGCCTACTCAAGTTCATTAATTCATAATTTTGCAATTTTTTTATTGTCCAGAACCCTCACCTTTGAGCTATCTCATCTGGGTCTGAATCTTGATCGAGCTATAAACTGTCACCCTGGTGTTTCGCATACAGGACAAGGCATCAATGTGTGCACCATCAATTGGAATATATTAAGCTGGAGGACCTGTCTGCCAGCACTCATCATTGGTGGACATTAACAGTCCCATGGTGTTTTGGTGAAGAGTATGCTAGTTATTCCCGGCACCCTGAACAAATTACAAATTCTTGCCCTAGATTGCTGCTGGGTAGGCAACGGCAAACCACGAAGTATAATCTTTCCCATGGAATTACTCTGGCAGCACCGATGCTTTCTCTCAGGATTACGGTGCATTTGATGAAGTGTGCAGTACATCAAATTCCTCAACAACACAGTTTCAAACGCTTTCCTTAATTTGGTCTTCTCTGTTTTTTTTTTCTTTTTCTTTTTGTATACAGAGTTGAGGCTCGTGGAAGAAAAGCTAGAACACTGAACGGATCAGGATGCAACAGAACAAAAGGAACACTAGAGAGAGAGGAGGTGGGGATCAACAGCAGGGTTGAAGGTTAAAATGGAGACTTGGACAAATTATAATCAGTGTCTGGAGGAATGGGAGGGGGGGGCATGAAAGGACACATGGGGTGGAGACGAGATGGTTACAGAAGGAAAAACTGGAAATTTAGAATGGGGTTAGGGGGGATAACGAGGGTAGAAAAAGATTATGGGATTTGGATGTGAGGTGTGATCTGACATGGTGGTGAACAGCTGTCTTGAAGCACATTTTGAGGGTAATTGAAATCTTATTGTTTTCAACCCCTCTATTTAATTCCTGTCAATTTAATTTTTAAATCTTTTTTTGTTCCTTTTTTTTTCATTCCGCACCACTACCCTTCCGGCATTAGTTGTAACCATAACTGAAGAACTTGCAATATCAATTTGATGAATAGGTTATTAATTTTGATTGACAAATGCATCTTCAACTGAATTTTTCAAATATTGTATTTTGATAGCTCTGAGCTTCCGTGATTTACATTTTCATAAATACAGCAAAGTTTTGTGTTAATTATATTATTCTCGCACAATGCTCTAAGCCTGGCCAACGAGTCCAATTTTAACCATAAAGCTTCTATCCTTGTTTAATTTGTGACAATGGGATCGACAGATTCTCACCGTGACCATTATATGCCATTTCTTGAATGTTCTTGGAGGGTAAACGATTTTAATGCATGATTTTAAACTCGAACTCTGTGATTTATTGAAATGAATCACTATGCACTTTCATTTCTGAGCTCATCCAAGGGATGCTGGCCGAAATAATGGCATTTTTGCCATTAACTTGGAATGCGACATGAAAGAGTATTGGATTTGTTTGACTTGGAATGAATAATCCGAATAGAGGCAGGATTGCCAGTTGAAAGTTGATTGATGAAAATCCACCACTTTGTTTGAATCATGTTCTCTCTGCTACAAACATGCAATATCCCAAGCTGTCTGTCTTGTAATTTGAGTTCATTTTGATTGAAGGTCATCAGGGAATATGAAGTGAGGTGGTTGTTGATGGGACTGATCTGAGTGTGTTTGCGTTTTAGGTTGTATTCCCAAAGGAAGAAATTATAAATCGGAAGAGGTGGTGTTGAAAATTTACAGGAATTTTTATGTACAGTTTTGTTTCCACATCTGAAAAAGGACAACTTCCATAGAGCAAGCTTAGTGTAGAGTGACTAGATGGATTATGGGGTGAGTTAGACTATGGTACGAGGAGCAGCTGAAGGAGACAGGACTTCATCCATCAGAAATGAGGTGATGATGAAGAGATCCGATGGAGATGTTTAAGATGATGGGTGTCGCCAAACTAAATGTGGCTCAGTTTTTCAGTTGAATGGGTGGTGATGGAACTGGGGGATGTTAGGATGGTAGTCAGGTAGAAGGTCTTCCACTCAGAAAGTAGTTAATGCATGGAATGGTTTACCTGGAAAGGTAGTGGCAGCAGTTGTGTTTAAATTGGGGTGAAAGGGGTACATGGACATTGGCTGGACTGATATGCTGTATAGTTTAAGTATGGATGGGTGATTTTGTGCATCTGTTGTAGTTTGTGGTGTCGGTGAGAGGGTTTCATCAAAGAATGAATGTGTTGCCAGGGTTTGTTCATTCCTCACCCGAAACCCCTTTTACCCACCCCCCTCTCAAAAATGAAGAAATCACAAAATAATAATAAAAGAAAACACCTGTGCCTGCCTCACTGTTCTCTTCCCCCACCTCAGTGAAATTTGGCATATGAATGTATGCAATGAATTAATGTGGGCTTCATAGACCACAAACATGATGTCTAAATTACCTCCTTCCCTACACGGCATATTTTTCTATATCCCAGCAGGAGCACAACAGTCAGAGCCGTGGCAAATGTTCCTTGGGAAAATGATGCATCTTCTTTTTGCAGTGTTTTGTTTGATTATACCTCTCTTATACTTGTAATGTTTGCTTGGCGAATGAGTGTTGTGCATGGGTACAGTCGGTGGTTATACACACTTGTAGAAAAATATTTTATTTGGTATCAAAAAATAAAACTTGAAGGAATCATACATTTCTATGAATAACATGATGGAAATAACTTTTATGTTCGTCTTTACATTTGCCATTATTTCCACCACCTCTTGCCTATTGCTCACTGCTTGATTGAGCATTATGTTTGCTGTGATCCATGGAACATAATGACCATGCCATGCTTTGCTTTTCTTTCCAATGATTAATTAATTATCTATGTTGATTTTCTGTTGCTTTGAATTCCCAGTGCTGCATCCAAATATATTGCTGATTTGTATGGAAAGGAAGTTCGGTTTTGTGTATTTAAATGAATTGTACAGACCTCCATAATGGCCTCCCTCTCTCGCCCCCGCCCCCCTTTAACCACACAAGTCCAAACAGTAATAACAACATTTTTCCATAATTTCAGTGCCATTTCACCAATTTTGGGGAACTTTTGAAGTGTAATAATCTTTTTTGTCCAAATGTTTCCATACCATGGCTTCACTTTACAAGCTTCTGCAATTGACCTATCTACAGCAGGGCCAAGGGACAGAATATATGGAGATGGACAAATGAGGGGTAGGGGAAGACCCAGGGTGGACAACACGGAAATTGAAGGAAACTCAGGAAAGAATGATGGGAAATTTGGAAGGAGGTGGGTTTGAGGTGTGGGGGAAAGGGTGTTAATGGTGCAGAAAGGATAATGGTTCTTGATGAGGGGGATGATCTGAAATGGTGGTGAACAGTTGTTTTGAAGACTTACAGGAGGGATGAGATTGAAGATGAAGAGGACGTCAAGGGTGTTACAATCCCTGTTGCTGACCCTCGCATCAACTGTGGTCCACCTTCGCTTGTGGAAACACGGGCTGCGGTGAACCAGTTGAAACGGGGCAAAGCTCCAGGGATCTGTGGCATCCATGCCGAACTTCTCAAGGCTGGTGGAAATGCTGCACTCGTGTCGTTGCATGCAGTTTTGTGCTCTGCCTGGAACACAGGCATCATCCCAACTGACTGGAAGAGGGGCCTTGTTGTCCCTCTCTGGAAAGGGAAGGGTGATCGCCAAGACTGCAACAACTACCGAGGGGTGACGCTGCTCTCAGTGCCGGGCAAGGTCTTTGCTCGGATAATACTTGATAGGGTTCGCCACCATCTGCTTGAGCACCAGCGTCCAGAACAGTCAGGCTTTACACCAAAGAGGTCAACGATTGACCGTATCCTTGCACTTCGTGTCCTCACCGAACGCAGACGAGAGTTTCAGCAGGGGCTGCTTGCAGCCTATGTTGATCTCTGTAAAGCGTTCGATTCAGTGAATCGGGATGTCCTCTGGAGGATTCTTGGTCTTCGTGGGGTGCCACCAAAACTGATCGATCTGATGTCTGAACTCTACTCTGGTACTGAGAGTGCTGTGAAGTGTGGTGGTACCATCTCTGACTTATTTCCAGTTGTTACTGGAGTTTGTCAGGGATGTGTACTTGCCCCCACACTTTTCAGCACTTGTATGGACTGGATTTTAGGGAGGATGTCGGAGAGATCAAGTTGTGGTGCATCATTTGGGAATGTCAAGATCTCGGACCTTGATTTTGCAGATGATGCAGTCATCTTTGCGGAGACTTTAGACATCCTCTTGGGGGCCCTCGAGGTGCTGAATGAGGAGTCGGAGCCGTTGGGATTACGGGTTTCTTGGGTCAAAACTAAGATCCAGGCTTTCGGTGACATCTTGGATGCTGCTGTCCTGTCTGTGTCTGTTTGTGGTGAGGATGTTGAGGTCATGGAGAGATTCACTTACCTTGGCAGTGATATTCATGTCTCTGCTGGCTGTGAGTCAGAGGTCAATAGACGTCTGGGTCGGGCCTGGGGAGTCATGGATTCACTGGATCATGGGGTGTGGCGCTGCCGGTACCTGTGCGGGAGGACGAAAGTCCGAGTCTTCAGGTCCTTGGTACTTCCAGTCTTGCTCTATGGGTGCGAGACTTGGACTCTGACCAAGGATCTGAGACGGAGACTTAATTCCTTTGGTACCAGGTCTCTTCGGAGAATCCTTGGCTATCGCTGGTCGGATTTTGTGTCCAACGAGCGGTTGCTGAGAGAGACTCGGATGAGATTTGTTACCTGCATAGTCCGTGAGCGTCAGTTGCGGCTGTATGGACATGTGGCTCGTTTTCCTGACTCTGATCCTGCTCACCAGATTCTCTCAGCAAAGGAGTCTCATGAGTGGAGGAGGCCAGTGGGCCGACCACGTGCCTCATGGTTGCAACAGGTTGACCATCATCTCAAGGAGATGGAGATGGGCCTGGCATCTGCCTGGGGGATGGCTAGACGGAGGCCCCTGGAGTACCGGCGGAAAGTGGACGCAGCGACGCGCTGTTCTGGCACATGCTCCCATACTTGACCTGACCTGAGATTGAAGATGATGTGGAAGTTGGTTCCACAGGCAAGAAAAAAGAGGAATAGATGAGTTTAGGTGAGCAGTGATTGTGGATTTTGGGAGTTTCATCAGAAGGGAGTTGATGGTGCACCCTGCAGAAACCCGAGGGAGACAGAGCAGGAGGATGCAAAACCAGAAAGGAGGTGGGAGAAGATAGAGACCTCCGACCTGTCTGTGGTGGGAAAGTTATGTGCCCATAGATTCATTTTCATCATGGGAGATTCAAATATTCTTGAAGGCCTTGGTTTCTACAGCATTAAGCTGAGCAAGGTGTGAGGCAGGAGCACCACCCCAGAGAGGAGAGGAGTAGTTTACCAAGCTGTGGATTGAGGCCTTTTACGTGGATATGAGTTTAGGTGTGCTCAGGACGGATTTTGCACAATGGAGGATGCACAGTTGGTGACTGGTCTTTGATGCCAACGTTGAAATGTGGTTTGCGCAAGAAAGAGACGCACAAGAAAGATGCGTTTAGTGAGACCCAGAAGTTTGAGTGACTGAATTTTCTCAAGAGGATTGTTAAGAAAGTAGATGGGAGGGTTTGCCAGACGATCCTTTTGGAGAGTGGCTGTGCGTGATATGTCAAGACTGAAAGGCCTATTCCAAGTGTTTGACCATCTTGTGATTTTGTGAAGGTTTGAAGAGAGGGAAGAGGCTGCTGCATGCATATCTGAAGGATGAGGGATGTCACGGTAGAGCGTGGAGTATTACACAAATAGATAAAGGGGAGTCAAAGATCATTGATGAATATCAGGAATAGGACTGGGCCCAGAACACTGCCTTTAGGCTCTCCATCTTTAATAGGAACAGGAGATGATTTGCCATTAAGATCCACATGTTGACTACGAGAATAGAGGAACTCAGAAAGTCATGTGTGGAGTTTGCGTTGTATGCCATAGGCAGAGTTTGGAGAGCAAGGCAGGGTGCCAGACTGCATCAAAAGCTCGAGATATGCCAAGACACTGCCCTGATCTCATGTCTGATATTGACGGCCTCCATCCATTGTTGGGAGAATAAGAAAAGCATGTCTAAGGTAGAGTGAACTGAAATGAGACCATTGGAGAAAAAGAAGGCTTTCATATGAACTGCTATGATGGATTCCATCACCTTGCTGATGTTTATAAGCTTGTAGGTCTGTAGTCGAGGGGATTGGTTTTTGCACGATTTTAATGAAATGCAGTGATATTGGCTGATTTCCAAACAGATGGAAGATGACCTCGGGTAAATGACAGGGTGAAAATAGCAGAAAGAGGATGTGCAATAGGTTTTTTAGGACTCGTAAGCTGATGCCATACGGTGGAGTTACAGGTTGACAGAACCTTCTCCACATTGTCAGGTGTAAAAGACAGAGTCCAGAAGCAGTTGGGTGCAATCGGTTAAGATGGGTACCTAGAGTGTGGGGTTGGGAACACAAGATTTGGAAGCAAACACAGAATTGAGGCATTTGACTTTCTCATGAATGAGGTTGGCTGTGGTGCCATTTAACATGAGGGAAGGGATGGAGGGAGAGCATACTCTGAAGAAAGATTTAATAAGGTGCCACCATGTTTTAGAGGAGGGAGACCAGTTTGAAAGTTCAATCTTGAGGTTGGACAAATTTTGTTTTCTAGCTCTCCTGAGAGTGGACATACACTTGTTGTGGGCTTTATTGAATGAGCAGAGATTAACTTTGATCAGGTTTGCTTTCCAGGAAGAGAAGGTAAGTTTTGTCAGAGCAACTGCCTCACCACAGGATTCTGTGTACCATGGGCAAACATAAGGGAAGGACAACTGAAGATGAGATAGGATGGATCTGTGCATAAGAGAGCAGGTTTCTGTGGAAGAATTTGCAGGCTGAGTTAATACCAGGGGCAGTAGTTACAGGATACCAGTCCTGAAGAGATATTGCTGCTTGCATTCCCTGCCAATCTTCCAGAGTGAACCGCCAGACTCGCCGGCACTGATGCAGCTCTGTGAACAGCCAGAGAGATGTTGACTCTCACAAGCACATGATCAAATTAACCATTAAAAGCAGGAGGCATTTGCAGGGAAGTTTGGCATCACCAAGTGTGGAAGGGAGATCTTGCCACTGGGAGAAATCCAGGTTGGAAAGTTCACAGATAGAGTTAGTCCCATAGAGTCACAGAAGTCCTTTCTCAAGTTCCATGATTGGTGAGAGATGTACCAACACCCAGCCAATTTGCATGGTGATCAATGAAATCACCACATGTGAGGAAGTTGGAGTTGGGATGAATGGTTAAAAGTTGGTCTATGTTGCCTGAGGGAGAGAGATAGAATTGTCACTGTTTTGAGGACAGTACAACACAGACAAATATGAGGTGGAAGTGGAAGGGAAGTCATATCCAAGGTAGTCTTGGGGGTTGGGAGGTGTAGGATCAGTATAAGGGCAGTGTGTAATTGAGTACTTCATAAAAAGTGCAATTCTGCCACCATGGTGGCAAACAGGTGGATCAAATCGGAGGAGACAATAACCGAGGAGAGACACGACGGAGTCTAGGACATCCTGTGAGAGTAAGGTTTGGAGGACTGCATAACACACAGAAAAAACTAGGTTGGAGCTGAGGGCTAGTTGCAGGAAAATGTACTCCTGGAGGGTTGGAAGGTTGAAGATCAGTCCACAGAGTCCACAGCGGGACGTTGGGGAGAGGTAGGACGAATCGGAGGGTGCGCAACGAGGGGAAGAAGCTGGCAGGGTGCAAGGCATGGATAGGTTGGGAAGGTGTGGGATAGGGTAGGAAGCTTGGTTGTGGGGGGGGGGGCAGGAAGCTGAGGGTGTGTGACGAGGGAGGATGTTGGAAAGGGGACACATAGAAGGGGTAGGGTTGGAAGGATTTTATACCATTAAAGGACATTAAGAGGAATTTGATTGCCATGAGCAGAAAACCTCTGCAAAAGCTGGAATTCTCAAGATTCCCATTCTGCACATATGGAGACAAAGATCATGGGTTGGGTGGAAATAATTCTTGTTGAAGGCACAAATGAAGTTGGGGCTGTCAGTAAGGGATGAGGGTTGATGAACCAAACATTTCGGTGTGACTGTTTTGGAAAATAATCCTCTGAAGAAGAAGAAGAAGAAGAAAAGGAATAGATCTTGGTGAAGGAGGTTGAAGTTTTCTCTCTTTTTGTGCCTTCAAATTTTTTTTTTCTTTTTTAATATTTTTGGTAAAACCAAATTTTTATCAACTGCTGCTTTAATATACTTTCCTCAACTTTTCAGGCTTGTCTGTACCTGCGTACTTTCATCACGATTCGCATAATATTACAAACCATCCACGAAGGCAAGTCGGTGTGTAATATTCAGAATGGCTTATATTGCACATTTTGAGTTTCTCATTGGCTGATATTAAAAGTATTTTTTCGTTTGGAGGTCAATTCTGGTTACTGAACATGTACCATGAGTTCAGTTTACTCTGTGCACACCAGGGATATTCAATATTGGTCCAAATACAGCGAGCATTATGGGTGTATAATTTCTCCCAAATGCTGACAATCAATAAATTTGATTTGATTTTTTTATTGATTGAGTTGAACCGTTTACCGGTACTCGAGATTTCACACTTGCACACACAAGCTTAGCAAAATGAGAATTAGGCCAATAGGTTGCTCGAAGATTGACTGATCTGTGAACGTGTGTTAGATGGCAGACCCAGAGATGATCGAGGAGTCTGCAACACTGCTGGACCCGAGTGAGATTGGACGTGGTGCTGCTCTGCGATTGGGGTAAGGTGTCTGACTTTGTAATTGTTTGGCAGCACTGGGTTCCTATATCTTCCAATATTTGGGTTTCACCTTGAGATGCACCTTGTTAACCATAATCATTATCACAATCGGTATTGATCTTCCACAAAGAAATAGGTAAAAGATTTTCGATCAGAATTAACTCCTTTAAAATTTGCTCAGCAAGCACTGCAGGGAAAAAGAAGCGAAAGTGAATGATTTTTGAAGGTTGTCCAAAAGTGTCCCTGACTGACGAAGGCCAAAGAATCCCTCCTTTGCTCTCATGAAGGTCAAATGTTTAAAATGCCAACCGCATCATTTCCCACGACTTAACATACTCTTTTCAACTTTCCAGTCTTTATCCTGTTCACCAAAGCAGACTGGCAAAGAATAGTATTCCATTGCATCTCCATTGGTTTCTTTACCAGTCTAAATGTTGTGTTTTTATTGTTCATTATAAAATTTGCATTGTGACAAGTTTGACTTTAATGGTGATACTCAAGCCACCTCACTCTGATAAATAAGTCCAGTGAATTTGTGTGCCTCGTTCATTAGCTTGATTTTTGTGTATTAGTGAGCTCCGTTGGCCATGCGATTAGAATTTTAAAAGTTATGAGTATTGCTGAGTTTTGACCACAAGTGTTTTTTGTGCCTTTCACATGGCATAGATTTGTGGCTGGGGTGATTACCCGTGAACGTGTGGCTACATTTGAGCGCATGCTCTGGCGAGTCTGCCGTGGAAATGTTTTCTTGAGGCACACCAATATCGCACAGCCCCTGGAGGATCCTGTTTCGGTACGTACAGTGGTTCTGCAGTTGGCACGTGCGGGGGTGCAGCGGTGGTGGTAGTTCAAAAATATTAATTTGATATATTTTCTTTTTTTGGCACAAAGATTCTGCAGCTTTTCATGAACTGCTGAAGAGACGAGTTAAGATGAATAATTTTAAAGATAATTTTTTTGAAAATGTGAAACAACAAAAAAAGAATATATATATTTCTGAAAAAACAAAAATTTCAGTGCCTTTGCTAGAATTTTGCAATAACCCCTCTCTCAGATGATCCATCTTGATGAAATTGATGTGCATGGGGCGTGGCCTCGGGATAACTGAACGGTTATTGACACAATTTAAACCGCACGTGTGGAAAAATAGCATCTGCGCTAACTTAGCAACTTCCACGTTCCTAACCAGCCGGTTCTGGCAAGAAAAGAGATCCCCATGCTTAACATCAACAGTTCCATTACAATGAAGATGACAGCAAGAATGAGGTTGCACAAGCACTGTAATTATACTTTCTATAATTCGAGAAGTGTTTTTTTGACTTCTATGTACTCTTGGAGGGTACGAGTTGAAATCTGGTGATGATACTCGGTGTGCCCGATGAGATTTTCGGCAGTTAAAAGAAAATATATTGTTACGGATTTGGAAGTCATCTGCACAGAGACAGTCAGAGTCTCTAAGCTTAGTTATTTCGATAATTATGTGTTTACAGTTAGAATCCCTCCTTTGTCTAATGGGAATTACATGTGTGCGCTGCGAATGATTGTATAGTCAGGTTTATTAGATCTTTAAACAACAAATACTACTACATCCACTACAACAATGACAACAACAGCGCGCCATCCTGCACTCGACCGGGTCGCCATTATGCACGTGTTTTTGGCTGAGGACGTGGGCGGAGCCTTCGTCGCCTCGGGTCGAAGCTCCGCTCCAAGTAGGAGCAGAGAGCGTTTCCTCCAGCCAGTGAGTGGAGGGTGAGCACCACACGAGTGCCCCAGCCAATCGGGAGGCCGCCATGAGTCGCCTGACAACCCACTGTCCAATCAGGAGGCGAGTGGCAGGGGAGAAGAAGCCCCTCCCTCCTCAAGAGGAGGAGTTTAGTTGTCTGGACCAGTGTTGGGGAGACAAGGATCGTGGCGATTGCTTTCTGCAGGATCGTGGCGATTGCTTTCTGCAGGATCGTGGCGATTGCATTCTGCAGGATCGTGGCAATTGCGGTCTGCGGTCTTGGTGGCGAGTGTGGCTTGGTCCCGTTCATGGGCCGTGGACTACGGGTCGCGGGTTCAAGTCAGTGAAACTGCACTAGGCGGGGAGGTACCCGGCTCTGCCGAAAATATACCCACGAGGTCCAGTGTGTGTGTGTGTGTGTGTGTGTGTGTGTGTGTGTGTGTGTGTGTGTGTGTGTGTGTGTGTGTGTGTGTGTGTGTGTGTGTGTGTGTGTGTGTGTGTGTCGGCGCCGTCGTCCTGTAAGTTGAATTGTTAAGTGCTTTTTCTTTGCTCATTGTACATTGCCTGCCTTTTATTCATGATAACTCTGCTCTTTTTGTGCTCCCCTCCCCGATTATTGTTATAAATAAATCCCTGTTAAATGTTCCAGTTCGTTGTTCGTGCTTTCCTTCATTGGCCTAGCATAGTGCGGGTTTGAGAATTAGTAAGGCTGTTCGGGCCGGTAAGTTGCCATTTGGACCGACGGATCTTGGTGATCCCTGCTCGGTTTACACCCGGATCGGGCTCGGTAAACGGTCCGTTCCGCCCGAGGCCCTTTGAGGGTGTTGTTTTCCCCAGTAGTTGGACAACCTGGGTATTTAGGTATATTGAAATTAGGCAATTAACCCTACCCCACGCCGTTGAAATATTGGCGACCACGGTCCGCGAAGGGACCCGTGAACTCTCGGACTTATCCGTGAGTCACGACCTAAATTCCGGGTGTTCGGTGTGAGACGACTCTACTGCTCCACCAATTGGTCGTTTATCGCCATCGACCGCCCGGCCCACAACAATATTACCTGGGCGCTCGAGGTGGGTGGAGCATGCAAATTCTCTCTGTAAATATGTATTGTATTCCAGTGCCTGGTGGGTGTGGGTATTACAAGTCATACTAAAGTACACCAATTCTGGGAGAATTATGCTGTCTGTAATTCTGGGGAAATGAACCCATCCATAAGAACAGATTCTTTGCTTATGGTGAATGAATTGCTGACACAAAAATGGACGACAAGGGCACAAACTGTAGCGGAGCCCCAACGAGATAACACCGAACATGCACTTAGCCTGCGGCAAGAGATTTAATTGGCTGATACAACAAAGGCTTCAATTTTGAAGATAAGTAACAAGGAGCTCATGTTTGGGTCTCCTGCCTTTTGGTTGCTCTGAGGAATAGATCTGTGTAATATGAAAGCTAAAAAATCTGAATGTATTTTTGTGTACGCGATATTTCAAAAACCGTTGAACATTTCATATTGCAGAAATGTATTCCTCATGACATTATCTCAACCTGATTAGGTTATGGCTGTGATTGGCTGAATTATGTTGCCGTGGCAACCATCTCGGTGACTTGGCTTGTGTGCATGATATTTCAAAAACAGTTTAAGATTTCGCTGCAGTGCTGTTTTAATGTACTTTTTTATGTTCTGTATGATATACCCTGGTACCCTGATTGATATTTAATATATTTAATGCCCTGGTTTTCTTATCCAGCCCCTACCAGGTGAGCCCCCAGGGGTATTGCCCCTATTTTTTTATGTCTCCGCTGACAAAGTCGCTGGAGGCATTATGTTTTCAGGTTGTCCGTCCGTGCTCATTTTCTCCGTTTTTCTCTGCAACTGCTTATCCAATTGACACAAAATTTTCACCGGAGGTGTGACTCGTCATGAATGTTTTTATGA
>NC_140964.1:51171470-51226470 GCF_056783735.1 Eptatretus burgeri
TCGAGGTCCGGAGTGACATTTTTACGGGTCTGATGACCTGTGCGGTGGTACCCTACTACCCGGTACCGGGGGTATCCTTGCTGATTGGCCGTGATGCAATGGCCAGGGAGGAGTTGTTGACTCTGACGTGTGGGGTGGTCAGTAGATCCCAGAGCAAACAGGCGGAGAGAGTGGCAGAGTCAGAGATATCTTCACTCTGGCCCGAGGAGCCTCGTGCCTCGACTCTAGCCTCCGACGGTGACGTTGCTTCGACTGAAGTCCACCCGAGCCTCCAGTCAGGCCGACCTCAGGAGCCGGGCTCCTCAGGGACCGTTCCCGTCAGTGACACCGGGACCCCAGCTACTTGTTCGCCGGTCGGCGAATCCGGTGAGGAGGATCAGTCCTCCGAGGTGGGTAGCAACCCCAGTTCTGTGCCTGAGGTCACTCCCGCATTGTCTGCGGTAACCAGTCCAGTGGAGGATCAGCACTTTGATCCCACCCTTGCCACCCTCTGGGAAATGGGAGAAGACTCCGGGCCTGGACGAACAGGCTACTATGTGAATGGTGCAGGTGTGCTGATGCCTATATATTCCCCCAAGAACATGTCCTCCACCCAGACGAGGAGGGTACGACACCGAGTTGTCGTACCGGGGAGGCATCGTCAGTCAGTCATGCAATTGGCCCATGACAGCATTTCCTCGGGTCATGTCGGAGCGGCCAAGACCTTAGCCAAGGTCAAGGATCAGTTCATATGGCCCGCTATGTCGCGAGACATCAAGCGCTATTGCGCTAGCTGTCTATATTGGCCATGGACCCATTCGTGGAGGACCTGGCTTTGACATGTATGCACTTAATTTAAGAGAGGATTACTCAACTGTTTTAGGCTAATATGACCCCAAGGAAGAACTTGGGATGTGTGCCAAAATCTCTATCCGTGACGAACAGCCCGAAAATGACCACGCCCTTTTTCATCGAAAGTGTTACTTCTGACATAGCTGTATCTTCTAAACCGTTGGAGCTACAGATTTTCTGAGGTGCTCAAAATGTTCAGAATGGCCATGTTTATTTATTTATTTAGGGGGGTCATAGAAGAGTGTAAAATTTCTAATTTGATATTTTTATGAGAAAATGGCTAAAAACCGTTTTATTTACCATACTTATTACCATACATACTGGAATTGCCATATATTTATTAACTTAAACTTTCCAGACTTAGAGCAAAGTTAGAAGATTTGCGTCATCTACTAGAGTTGAACTGACAATTTGGAATTTGAACAATACAAGGGATTTTTTTAAAAAGAAAGAAAGCGAGCATTTCATAAATATAAAGAAATTGTATTTTCAATCATTTACATACTATTATCAATGGAATGTTCACTTGAAATGAAAAATAAAAAACAAAACTTATTACTTTAGTAGGCAGCAGTATCGAGAGAGCTTAAATGTTTCAATGACCAGCAGGTAAATTGCCCAATCACCAACAATACAACTTTTAAAACCACATTAATACTGTTTGTGTCACGTAAACCAGGGTCAGGAACATGAAGAATAACACAACAGAGTCCAGGTATGAGGATGATGAGCAGTGTTCATTCAGTGATAGGGTTTTTACAACAATCACCTCCCTTGCATTTGCAGTACTTGCAACACTTGATCCCAGCTACCCTGCAGGAACACCCATTTTTGCGAGCACACTTGCCACATGTGCAGGGATTTGGCAGGCCTTTGGGTTTGGAGATCACAATCTCAGGGACTAATAAACTGCCCCTTCTTACAAACCCATAAGACTCGGCATTCATAATCAGGGTGGCATCTCTAAATGGGGCTTGGACCCACAGCTGCTGTTGGTAATAGCCTCTATGGATATGTTTCCTTGCATTAGTTGAGGTGCAAGTGGTTCTCTCAAAGTCCATCTTGAGGGCATTGCTATCAAATGCAGTGAGACGCAGGTCATCAAATGTCTCCAAGTCTGTTGATGGTTTGAGACACTTGACCAAGAATGTCTCTGCCATCTGTATTGCACTTTCTGCTAGCTGGGGACAGTAAAAATTCAGGATCAGAGAGGAATTTCCTGGTTTGCAGACAGCATTCAGGGCTGCAAGTTTAGTTGATATCTTGCTGGTTGTATCGCACCCAGTCAGCGCATGGAGTGCTGGGAGACACCTTGTGAGCTCATCTCCCAGTGCTATGCAGATATCATGGAGTGGTAATATTGATCTTTTTACTCCTGAGTTGCAGACGAGCCAAAGCTCTTGGAGGCCAAGATCTCTCCAATTGACTGTGATGTGGTATAACAGGCACACAAAGACATCTGTGTCACCTGTTGACAGCGTCATGGATGTAGGTCCTGACCGGTGACTTAGAATGTCCTGCACACGGAACATCATCCTGTCATCAGCTTCCTCGTGTGTGCAGTTGAGCTGAGGGAATGGAGAAGCACACCCAGCTGACACCATCCATGCCTCTGGTGATATACCGAGGTATAGAGGTTTGGTTCCGTGGTAATTGGTGGTGAGCCACTCAACATAGAATGCCTGGAAAGCAGTTTTGCTGATGGAAGATGACCAAAAGTTCTCTAATACCACTGGAACATTTTGGTTTGGTGATATCACATCAAGGACAACCATTTCTTTTGACTTTCTTCTTCTCCCCCTCTCTCCATTCTTGATGCTGTCCTCTCTGTAAGCATAAAAAAACGATATGGATCTCATCACAGTTTTGCCCAGCTTTGGTGCCCATAGATGTCATGGAATGTCTTGACGGGCAGATCAAGCTTCTTTAAGGGGACCTTTCTCACCAAGGCCATGAAGTCGATAATGATGGCATGGGTTTGTGGGGAGGTTTCTGGCCCTTTTTTATCTATTAGTGGGCACAACTTCAGCAGCTCAGTCCCAAGTTGTGATTTAGTACTCTTCCTCAAGTAACCATCTTCGTCAACCAAGAAAAATGCAGAGTTGGTGATCTCGTGCTTGAGTAGCTCCTCAACAGTGAACCCCCGGTGACTCCCATACTCAATAAACATGAGAGCTTTGATTGTCTCATCTTTGATGTCTGCTTTGGGAGCCAATTTCAAGGTGGTATTAGGGGACGTAAACTTGACTTTGCTAATAGTTGAGTGTATCGATATCGACCTATTTCTGAGTCGATCATCGATAAAATTAGCACAAGCAGTGCTGCCCTCCTTGATACAGCACAACAACTTGTCAACATTTACATTGGTCACAATTTCTCCAGTGAGAACATTCTTCAGTGCTACCTGGTCTTGTAGAGGACTGCATACCTTCAGGAGATACTCCTCTATGTCTTGCACCATCCCAACTATATTAGTTGCAGTACTTGTGTTGAAGTCGTGGTGAAGTAAGAGTTCTCCTTCGACATCATCCTTCATCTTCAGGAGGTCAACGTACTGGTCTTTTTTATGCTTGATAATTCCCCACAGAGCTACTGCTTCCTTCTTTCTGGTGACCCCAATTATCCCCCCCACTCACTTTGGCAGGCCGATTGTAGCACTGCTCATAGCGCCTGGTCAAAGGGCACTCCACTACCTTTCTTGGGAGTGTTCATGACAAATCTACCATTCATGTAGGAGTTGTAGAGGAGTGGGAACTTCTTCAGTTGATAGCAGTCCTGGATGGATAAGTCGTTCTCTCTCTCTCCCTCTCCCTCCCCTCTGCCTCTGCCTCTGCCTCTGCCTCTGCCTCTCCCTCTCCCTCTCCCTCTCCCTCTCCCTCTCCCTCTCCCTCTCCCTCTCCCTCTCCCTCTCCCTCTCCCTCTCCCTCTCCCTCTCCCTCTCCCTCTCCCTCTCCCTCTCCCTCTCCCTCTCCCTCTTTCTCTCTCCGGATCTTGCAGCACTGGTGCTATGAAAAAATAAAAAGCAGGCTGAGTGAGTGATAATAGGGTGCATAGAGTGATAGACAATGGGGTACATCGATTTTAAAAAGGGCGTGGTAATTTTCGGGCTGTTCGTCCCGGATAGAGATTTTGGTACACATCCTAAGTTGTTCCTTGGGGTCATATTAGCCTAAAACAGTTGAGTTATCCTCTCCTAAATTAAGTGCATACATGTCTAAGCCAGGTCCTAGACTACATCACCATCTACAGCGACCACCACCTGCTCGGTTGGCTCGGCCAAGCCAAAACCTCCAACCAGCGTATTCTGTGCTGGGCGCTTCTCCTCTCAGAATACAACCTCACAGTCAAACACTTAAAAGGAGTGGAGAACAGACTAGCTGACCTCCTTAGTCACCATCTAGTAGACAAGGAGCACCAATGTTTAAGTTAAGCCCACAGGCGGAGAGAAGATACTGGTTTGGGGCCCTTTGTTCCTCCCGAAGGAGCCTTGCTCCTCGGTCCGTTTTCGCTCCTGTAAACGCTTTCCCCAACTTAAGTTTAGTTCCCTTTGTCTCTCTATTGTGGTGCGGGCGATGGGTAAATAGGGTGGGGTAGATATTAATGTGGTGTAGTGGGTTTAATATTGTGTTGTGGATGAACATTGTTTATTGTACAAGAATGTTAACGATCACCGCCATCATATTGCCCTGTGATTTGCAACTAGTACAATAACTGGTTTCAAAACGCTGTCTATCCGACGGGTTTTATTTTAGGTGGGGAGGACTGTGAGAAAAACCATATTCTCACCAAATTTAGTGTCCCAACCACCACATCACGTGACCTTTTTCAGGCTCCCAGGGATTGGTTGGCTAGTCGGAACGTGGTGGGCGGACCGGGTGAGAGCTGGGGCGCCATTGCTGGCAACAGACGTGGCTCTAAGATCGTGAGTGGAAGAATATATCGAGTGCTCCAAATCGCATGTTTTAACAGCGATTTTTCTAGTGATTTTCAAGACTCTCGACAGCACAGTCGCGCTGATCGTTGATATCTCCATCTAAAAGGATTGACTTAAATCGGGATGAGCGTGGTCGTTATTCCCGGCTATCGTCGAGCGGAGCTGTGAGTTGTACAACCTGTTTTTGGAACTCTATTGTTGCCAAGAGTTCTGGCAGGGTTGTTGTGCTGTGTATTCCATTCTGGTACCAGCCATTTTTGAGATCGAGCCAATAAAATATCGTGCCTACCCCTAGAGGCCGATTTGAAACACAGTGGTGTGTTTTGTTGTTCTCTTTGTCCACACGTGGACTGCTTGAAGCTCGGACATAATGTCAGTATTCCGTGCTGGAAGATATTAACAGCCGGGATCGCGACAATATATATTGTTGCGGTTGAGGAAATTCGCAAACCACCATTCAGGTCCCGTAGGTGAGATATCTCTGTAAGTACATGTGTAGTTAGCCCCAAACCTGTTGTTTGGAGGGAATAAATGTGATTCATTCGGGCTGCGACCCTTTAAGATAGCCGTTTTTCTGTTCTATCTTTATTTTGAACCAACCACGTCTCAACCGCCATCACACAACAACCACCAACCGCAACGCCGCTTCACAACAACGCCAACAGCCACGACCTTTGCCTTCACAGCTCGCTCCCGCAAACATCGCATCACCGCCATTCCAAGCGTCACCGTGGCCATGGACCAGCACTTTGGACCCTCCACCACCTACGCCTCTCCTTCTGCGGCCATTCCCGCACCACTTGTGAACGCCGAGCGTCAGGCTGTCCTGGCCTCGTGTGGGATGCGCGCTGAGCCGCGGGTGTAAAAAGCGGCCTTTCCGAGGAGAAGTCGGATCAGGAATGATACACGCCCACTTCTGATCCGTCCAATCAGCAAGCGCGGGGAGATTTGGGCCCGCCTCCAGGCGTGTCGGAGTAGAATCGATATATGCAAATTCGAGGATCAGGGGAGATTCACGCCCCTTTTTCTCCGTCCAATGGGCGAGCGTGGCTCCACCCCGAGCTCGTTCTGATCCAGAAATTTGCATATGGGTTCTCCTGCCGTACTATAAAGCACCGAGCGTGGGGCGAATTTAGTCAGTTTTGGGCTCGGGCGAGTTGGAGAAGTGTGGCAGCGGGAGAGTTTTTCGGTCAAGGGAGTTGGAGAAGAGTCAAGGTGAGTTGGAGAAGTGTGGCAGCGGCAGAGTGTGGCAGCAGTAGTCAAGTCGGGTCTGGAGGAGAGTCAGTCTGTCGGGGGTCGGAGTCTGTCGGGGTTCGGAGTCTGTCGGGGAGCTGCAGAGAAGGGAAGCCGGGAGCGCGGTCGAGGTCGCAGTGGAGTCGCTCGTCGCGGGACCCAAGCAAGCCAGCTGTCCTCTTTCCCCAGAGCATCACCAATTCCCCCCCTTTCCCACCCCCCCCCCCCCCGCGCTGAGATAGTGCGAAAAGGGGGCCCCTTTCTACCCCACTCCAAGCAGTGCCAACGAAACCCGCGAAGGAGCGCGGAGTCGGGGCACCGCCGCCACATTTGCGGCTCATCACAAGACAGGTAGGCTCCACCCGGTCTCGCGGCCCACAGGCCCATCTGTCCCCTTGTCGTTGAGGGTGGCCCTTTTCTTTTGCTTTTGAGTATATGTGTTGTCGGCGCCGTCTGTAAAGTAAAACTGTGTAAGTGTTGCCGTGTGCTCGCGTAGTCGGTAGTAGATCTGCATTGTTGTGTTTCTTTTGTAACATCTGCTTTTGGTGCATAATTGTTGTAATTGTATATGTGTGCTTTCCGTGTGCCGCGGAATAAATGTGCATTATGTTTGAACTGTTTTTCCCGTTTCGCTTCGTCTTTTCTTTAATTGAATCTCCATCTTGCTGCTTCACGTAAAGGGTTGGTAGTGGGCTTAATACGCCCGATAATTAATCGGAACCGTCGAGGCCGACGTTAACACCGCTCGGTTATCCCGATAGTACGGAACGGGTCGCTTAAGTGGCCCGTGTCCGGAGTCGACCTGCGGCGAGGTGCGATCGCCCGGTCTACCCTCCGTGTGGGTACTTAGGTAGGTCGAATTTGGCGAACAACCCTATCCCACGCGGGGGGCCGATTGGCACGATCGTGGTGAGGCCGAAAGGCCCACCCGTGACTAGTTCCCGGCGTTAGTCCGAGAGGGTCACGACAGAATTGTCCGTCCGGTGGGCGACGTGCGCGATTCGAGTTACGTGGCCGCTCGCACGCCGGCGGGCGCGAATTCGCAACAATATATATATATATATATATATATATATATATATATATATATATATATATATATATATATATATATATATATATATATATATATATATATATATATTTCTGCTGCATCCTCATCCGTTCTGTTTTACTTCCACCACGAGCCCAAACACTGTATACAAAAAAATGGTCTCAAGCTCATGGAATGGCATCATTTCATTGAGTCATTGAAGGTCGGGGGGGGGGGGGGGCGTCATAATCATAACCAGCCTTATGGGACATCTCTGCAGCATTATGGTTGACTCCTGACCACACACCCATAACCCAGGCCTCCCCATAAATGCAAGACAAGTGTTGTGAAGTATTTTGCCTTTTTAAGAGTTTTTTAATTTTTACAACACTGGTGATTCCCACACTTCCCCACACAATGAGACGATTTTTGAGACAATATATGAGATATAACAATATATGAGACGATTTTTTCTTTATAATTGCAATGCATAAATTGTTGAATACGATATCTATATACAGAAACTGTAAAATAGCTCAAAAGATGTCATTGTTCCCTCACCAGGGTGACTACGTTCTGAAGTCAGTATTTATCATTTTCTTCCAAGGAGACCAGCTTAAACATCGCGTCAAGAAGATATGCGAAGGGTATGCAAATGTTGAAGAGGCTGTGGGAGTCTTTTTTAAGCATAAAATATGCTTCCACCCTGAGCTTTGGAAACAAAAGATGCTTTTTAATTTTTCTTCATCACATACGGAAGCTGTCTTCAACAGGCACTGATTTCGGCCTTTGAAGGTGTATCTCATAAGAAAGCACAAAATTGTTTCAACCTCCCCATGAGCTCAACTAAAATGTGTTGTGTTTGCATTATCGACTCTACTTTAGATGATGCAGTGTCCCATGTAGGTTAGGGCAGGAATTTGTAATTTGTTTGTGATGCTGGCGATGGCTCACCTACTCTTCACGAAGGACACTGTGGGATTTTTAAAATCCACCAATTAATGCCGGCAGATGAAACTCCCAGTTCAATGTCCATCCGAGGGATGACACACACACACACACACACACACACACACACACACACACACACACACACACACACACACACACACACACACACACACACACACTGATACCTCGCCCTGCCTGAAAAACACCAGGATGAGAGTTTATAACTGGGCCAAGATTCAGACTCTGGCTGGACAGCTTCGATGCAAGTGTGCATAACTCTAGGCTCTCCTGTCAATACAATTTGAATGGGAATTCTTGCAGTGACATTTTTTTTAATGTATACATCGACTTATCCTTTCTGGATTCAACAAAAAGCAGTATTACTTCAATGCTCTCTCTAAAATAGTTGCTTCTCTCCTTACTAAGTTAGGTTTACCTCTTTTGCTCCGCCGAAGGGTTAACACTCCATGTCAGCTTGTCTTTGCTTTAGACGGCATTTAGAATCCCGAGATCAATGTTGTGTTGATTCCATCCACTGTTGTACTTATCCGCTCACATAGAATGACACTAGTGTTCACCAGCAAGACTAGTTATCCATTCTCTTTTGGTTCGCCTGTTTGGCATTCTCATATCATTGTTCTCCAGAAAAGCCAGTAGTTGGTGGCTGATGTACACCTACTGAACAGCGCACAGCAGGTGGTTTTTCTCATGAAAAAAAATAAAGTAAAAGAATTTTACATCTTGTTAGCAAAGGGAATTTGATGCGCTCTGTATTTGGTCTATGTTTTGTTTCCCCATTTCTCTGTTTTGTCGTCTGAAACTTCTGAAAGTGTTTGTACACAAATTGCACAAAAGAATAGTGTTTAAATGCAAAGCTTATTTCCCACTCCCTCCCCTTGAATAATATGAGGGACATTATGAAATGTCAGTGTTATTTTACGTGACCAAGGATGTTTGTATGCATCAAAAGTACATATTTATTGTTGTTGTTTGGCTGGTGTACTCTTTGGCAGGTTTCGTGCCACTCTCTATCCCTGCCCCGAGACCTCCCAAGAGCGCTGTGAAATGGAGACTGGCGTGACTTCGCGTATTGAAGATCTACAAACGGTCCGTCTTACATTGGTGTCATATTTTTCTGTGATTTATAAATTAATCGCCATATTTGTTGTTCATCAATAAAACATTGAAGGCTGAATGGAAAGAACAGTTTCGTTTCCAGAGTGCCGTTTTTATTACCTCCACCAACAAACCAAGCTGTTACTGTTAGGGTTGTTTGCTGTGGAAGGAGGTTGTTTTCTTGTCTGTTTGTTTGTTACTTGCAAAAGCGAAGATTTTTCAAGTACATTGGTCAGTCGATTTTCTTATTCTCTCTTTGTCTGTCTATCGCCTGCAGCTCACAATTCTAAAATGATCGACATGAAACATTACCAAGTTGTCGAGGTAGTCTCAACTGAGAAGCTTATTTATTTTGAGGTCAAAGGTCATTTTGAGGTCGAATTTCTTAAATCGTTTTTCATCCGATTGACTTGAAATCTGAACAAATCCGATAATTTTTAAAGCGAATCTTCACCATTGAAAGATAGGGCCAAAAACGATATGTAGCACAATATCTCAAAAAGCTGTGGGCGGATTCGGATGAAACTTGGTGGACACGTTGGGTGTGCGACAAGGAAGAAATGATTTGATTTTGCTGAAGATCCGAACCCAGATCCGGATGTGAGAATTTTTTTAATTTCAAAGTGATTCTTCACATTGATAGATGGGGCCAAAACGATAAAAGCATGATATTTCAAAAATTATTGGGCCCCATATGTTTTGTTGGATCAGGCATTGCATGGTGGAGGTATGCACACTACCGAGTGCCCTTCTCATTTAAAATGTTTAATATTAGATTGGTGAAGTGCAAAAGTCATGAAGGAAAACATTTGCAAGAATTGCTGATCTATGCTCAGCATTCCTTTTGATCCTTGGTCTTCTTTCAGGAAGGAACACAGATTTTCTGACATTACATCATGGTGAGGCAACTGACAAAGCCACAAAAGGCCATCCACATCTAATGCCCAACTTTGTCTGCGGATGTCCTACTGCAGTTGGGTTACTTTTTTTTTTTCCGGAGGTTGGTGGCAGTATTTGCACACCAGCCACGTAAAACCCTTTACTCCACAAAACATAATAAAACTGTAAAGATAAAGAAAATTTAAAAGCCACTTCGTGGGAGTACCTGCTGTGCAGCTGTCCTCCGCCAGGCAGCTCACCGGATGACGGGACAAATCCTTCGGGAACCACACTCTTTGATGGGAGGAGGAAAAGCACGGGGTAAACTTCCTGGGTCAGATTGCAGTGGTGTGTGGAAAAGGATGGTGCTGAGGTGTCATCTACCAGATGGCGGTCTCCTTGGGGTAACCTGAGGCGGTCTCTGAGGGTGGGTGCCTGGAATGTCCCATGCCGAAGAGAGGATGATCACCCGTATCCCTTATCTGAGCTCCAGCGTTTGAACATCGGTATTGCAGCATTCTCTGAGGTTCGGACACCGGATTGTGGTGAGATCATGATCATGGCAGGTGGTTACACCAGCGACTTGTCTGGTCGCTCTGATTGTTACCATGCCCAAGGAGTTGCTGTAGTTGTGTCCAATAAGTTGACTCCCATAATAATTGAGGTAACACCGGTCAAGGAGCGTATTATGAGTTTGAGGATTCTTCACTCCTTGGATGTCGTTTCCCTTGTCTCTGGAGCAGCTCGGACTGAGGCGAGTGATCTCACCGTGAAGGACGCATTGTATGCCATGCTCGAGGCAGTGGTTGTTCAGTGCCCCCGGAAACATACTCTTTTCATCTTAGGGGATTTCATTGCATTGACTGGCACTGATGGGGATGGTTATAAGACGTGTTGGTCCCCATGGGTCTGGAACTGTGAACTAGAATAGCACCTAAGTTCCTTGATTTTGCAAGAAGTCATGGATTGAGGGTGGCTAGTTCATGGCTTCAGAGCCCACAGGCTCATCGCTGGACTTTGTCTTCCAACGCTGGCGATGTGGCAAAGGAGATTGTCCTTGTGCTTGTTGATGGTCACTGGAGGATGATCCAGAACTGCAGGGTCTACCATTGCTCATTTTCAGAATACCGACCACAGGCTTGTTGTAACAACACTGAAGTTCCAGCTTAAATCTGGGAGAATGGTACCATCCCAGCCTAGGCTGGATGTTGGCAAGCTCAAGGATGAGAGGGTAGCTGAGGAGTTTGTGAACAGGCTGAGTGGGGATTTGGTTGGGGGGGGGGGGGGTGCTGCCTGGGTGTTTTGAGGAATCCTGAGGTGTTGTGGAGTGCCTTCAAGACTACCATTCTTGATGTTGTCGGTGAATGTCTTGGAACTCACTGGAGGTCGAAGAAGAACTTTGTCTCTCATGACACAACTGGATACCATCGACCAGGGTGGCAAGGCCAAGCTTAATGGCAGAGCTGAGTTGTTCAGGGAGCTGAGGGTGGACAAGGAGGCCTATGTGCGAGGAATCTTTGAAGGGGTCGAGCATCACCTGTGGTGAAGTGATTCTCGTCCTGTTTACAGGGGAATTCGTGCATTGCATTCCTCCAAGCCTGTCCCTCTGTGAATTGCAGTTAGAGTGAAGAGTGGTGGGCTCTTGGTGGATGAGTCTGAAGTGAAGGCCCACTGGGCCGGTTATTTGAACGGCTGTACCAGTCTGACCCATCAGCTATTGAGTTGGTTGTCAAGTGTTACTGTTCCTCTTGCTGACCCTCCAATCAACTGTGAACTGTGGTGAACCGATTGAAATTGGGTAAAGCCCCTCGGATCTGCGGCATCCATGGTGAACTTCTCAAGGCTGGTGGTATTGCTGTACTCGTGTCATTGCATGCAGCTCTGTGCTCTGCCTGGAACACAGGCATCATCCCAACTGTCTGGAAGAGGGGGCTTGTTGTCCCTCTCTGGAAAGGGAAGGGTGATTGCCAGGACTGCAACAACTACCGATGGTTGACGGTGCTCTCAGTGCCGGACAAGGTCTTTGCTTCGGATAATTATTCTTGATGTGGTTCGCCACCATCTGCTTGAGCACCAGTGCCCAGAGCAGTCAGGCTTTACACCAAAGAGGTCAACGATTGACTGTATCCTTGCTCTTCGGATCCTCACCGAATGTAGACGTGAGTTTTGGCAGGGGCTTCTTGCAGCCTATGTTTATCTCTGCAAAGTGTTTGATGCAGTGGATTGGGATTCCCCTCTTGAGGATTCTTCGTCTTCGTGGAGTGCCACCAAAACTGATCGATCTAATGTCTGAACTCTACTCTGGTACTGCGAGTGCTGTGAGGTTTAGTGGTTCCATCTCTGACTTATTTCCATTTGTTCTTGGACTTTGTCAGGGGTGTGTACTGGACCCCACACTTTCCAGCATTTGTATGAACTGGATTCTGGAGAGGATGTCAGGTCAGAGAGATCAAGCTGCTGTGCATCATTTGGGAGTGTCAATATCTCTGCCCTTGATTTCGCAGAAGATGCAGTTATCCTTGTTGAGACTGGATATCCTTTTGGGAGCCCTTGAGGAGGTGGTGCTGCCTGGATTATGAGGGTAAAAACTAAGATCCAGCCTTTCAATGACATCTTGGATGCTGCTATCTTGTCTATACCTGTTTGTGGTGAGGATGTTGAGGTTATGGAGAGATTCACTTTCCTTAGCAGTGATATTCATGTCTCCACTGTCTGTGAGCCAGAGGTCAATAGACATCTGGGTCAGGCCTGGGGAGTCATGGATTCACTGAATCATGGGTGTTGCGCTGTTGGTACCGATGCAGGAAGGCGAAAGTCCGAGTCTTCGCGTCCTTGGTGCTTCCACTCTTGCTCTGAGGATGAGAGACTTGGACTCTGACCAGGGATCTGAGACGGAGATTTAACTCCTTTGGTACCAGATCTCTTCGGAGAATCCTTGGCAATCGCTGTCGGAGTTTGTGTCTAACGAGCGGTTACTGAGATAGACTAAGATGAGATTGTTGACCTGCATAGTCCGTGAGCATCAGCTGCGGCTGTCTGGACATGTGGCTCTTTTTCCGAACGCTGATTCTGCTCAACAGGTTCTCTCAGCGAGGGAGCCTTGTGAGTGGAGAAGGCCAACGGGCTGATCACGTGCCTCGTTTCAGCTGGTTGATTGGGATGGGCCAGGCATCTACCTGGGGGATGACCAGCCAGAGTCCTCTGGAGTACTGGCTGAAAGTGGACACAGTGACGCGCTGCTTTGGCGCATGCTCCCATACCGACTTGGCCTGATGCAACGTGAACTATTAAATTTCTTATTTATGAATGGCTTGTCAGAAGTTGGTGGAAAAATTATATTTTCCATTGATTGTTCTTCTTCTCCATTCCTCCTTCCTCCCCAATCATCCTCATCCCTGCATGCCTTTAAATGATGGGGATAGATCTGTTAACATATCACTTCCCTCTTCTCTTTGTGCACACGCAAGAATGGCTCACCCTATTTGGAATCGGCAACCCATAATGCTGAAACTTGGACTTTTTTTTTGTAGTGAATAAAGCGGATTAATGGTGCTCGCTCGGTTCCCTAAAACCATATCCCCCTCGCTCCTCGGTGGCCCATGGAGATTGAAGTCATTTATCTTGCAGACAGGTCATCAGTGCACCCGTCCATATGAGAGTCACAATATCTGCTTGTTATCAAATTGTACAAAACCATCAAAGGGCATTCTCTTACCGAGGAGATGATGATGTCGCTTTTCTTTTAAAAAGTTGTGTTTATGATGAATGTGTTCAGTCTCATGTTCTGCACTTTTATCGAGAGGTCACCTTCATGTTCCACCTTGCAGCAGGATTTGTAAAATCGCTGGAAAAACGTTCTGCTCGGGGGGAAGGAAACAAATTCTATTTATTTATTTGTCTCCCTGTCTGTGGTTTGTTTGATTGTTTGTTTGTTTGTTTATTTATTTATTTATTTATTTAAATATTCTGCACTTTGATCCAGTTAAACTTTGCCCTTTTTCAAATGGAGTTTGTACAATTCCTTTTGCTGTTTATTGTTTTTCTAATGCTTTTAAATTAATTTTTTATAATGGATGTGTATTTAATATTTGAAAAGGGCATGATCAGTAATAATGTTTTACTGGAGAGGAATGTGTTGGTTGTGCTTGTTGCTGAATGGTGGGGGGAAAAAAAAACACTGCAAATCATTGCTTGAAGGGCTGATGAGTTGTGTGAATATGGAATGAGAACAGTAGTAGATAGCTTATCCTGTGTTTAAACCATGTGCCATCCAGCCCAAATATCAAGATGTGTGTATAAAATTATACCTTTTATTTTCTTGTCAACCTTGACTTCAGAAATCCATTCTTTACAAACCTTTGACGATGGTATTTTTGGAAGTCCTAAATTGGAGTCCTGACCTAAACCTTTTGTCACATATCTGGTACATTTGTCATCAGTTTGACGCTGTCACATCTGCTGCTTAGGGGTGGCAGAGGGTTTAGGAGGTGGGGGTGGATTGCAGGGATGATTTTATGTGCCACATAAACTGCTACCGAAAACAAGTGAAGGGTTAGGTACTGTCCTCTTTCTCAAACCATTTGAGTACTCACAATTTAATTGTACCGCAATAATTTATGGCTTTGTCATTTTATAACTACTATGTAAATGTAATTTGTCGAATAAAATATTTCTGCAATTCCAGCGATGTAATGGTTTGTTTGCATGGTGGTGAATCTGAACCCATTACGATGGCACTCCGTACCTGACCTTGTAGGTACTGAGTCAAACTGAAGACCACAGGCAGCGTGTGCTTGCTTCAGCAGCTCAGAACATCCGCATTTGGACAATCAAGATGCGCAAGATGAAGGCCATATACCACACACTCAACCTGTGCAATATCGATGTCACACAGAAGTGTCTGATTGCTGAAGTGTGGTGCCCTGTGGCCGATATGGACTCCATTCAGTTTGCACTGCGGCGTGGCACGGTAGGCTCCATGCATGAATCGCCTTTTGCCCCACCCACATAAAAGCTAAGTTGAGGAACTCGGATTGATGGCTTTGTTTCACATGTAATCCCTCAGGAACATAGTGGCTCTACGGTACCTTCCATTCTCAACCGTATGCAGACCACGCAGACACCACCAACATATAACCGCACTAATAAGTTCACAGCTGGCTTCCAAAATATTGTTGACGCATACGGCGTTGGAAACTACCGTGAAATAAATCCTGGTGAGTTGTGTTTATTTTATGAAAGAGTTAAAACTACTTTCTGATCCGTGTATGAACATATTTATTTATTTTTGTATTGAGGGGTGTTTTGATAAACCTGATGTGAAAAATTCCAGACCTGCTTATATTTATGTAAATGGTACTGAAATTATGGGGATGATGGACAAGGTCAAAATGTTGCGGAAGTCTGATGTAGCAAGAACGCATGAAAGTTTTGTTTTGATATCGAGTAATTGGTTGTAAAATATCAAAACTCAATTGCAAAGGAATACTTATATTTTCTTCACAGAAAAATGCATGCAGGATGTTGAAAAAACAGTCACACTTGTGGTATTGCAGAAAGTACAACTGAACCTGTGTAAAAGTTTCTCTTAGAAGTTGGCAATTGTTTTGCATAATTTGTAATATGAACAACTCCATTTTGGTAATAAAATTACAATTTTCTGCATCGTTAGTAAGTATTTATACTTGTATGAATTTCCTGAATTGAAGGGAACTAGTCATCAAACAGTTGGAGTCATGGTAAGCGGAACTTCACCTGCATTGAGGTCAATTCCAGAAGTTGGCGAAGTGAACACCTGGTGGGCAAGCATTGCATAAAGATTATTGCATAAAGAAGATTATTGCACGATATTCGTAAATTACTGTAAAGGGTACTGAGGTTCCTGAAAATTGTGCCTCTCACAACTCTATATTGCTGATTTGACTTGTACAGGGTGGTCAGGTCTGGAATAATGCAGAATGTTTTGGAGTTATTTTACATTATGCATGATGGTGTCATCATGCTTCACTTTCAGTCACTCTTCTTCTCTCTTTTTTCCTCTCTTGTGTGGAGCACATTGCTGCGGGTAGCATCATTTGCTCTGCCGTTGATGCAGTGCCCCCTTTAGGTTCAAGCAGGAATTTGGAATTTGGCCAGAGTACTGGCGATAGCTCGCCTACTCTTCGGGAAGGATGCCGTGGGATCTTTAACATCCATTAACTAATACTGGCAGACAAGTTTGATGTACATCCAAGGGATGGCACACACATTGATGCTTCACTCTGCAAGAGGATCACCAGAATAACAGTTTATAGCTGGGCTGAGAATTAAATCCAGGTTTGGCGAGTGTGCATACCTCTTGGCTATCCTGCCAGCCTCATTTCCTGAAAAAAAAATCTGAAATGTTTTATCTATTTTGAAGTTGTGCTATTGGGGAATGTATGGGGCCAATGCAATTCTCATCTTCAGTCGGACAATTTGTTGCATGTTCATTGAAGTATATCCACTCTTCACACAACAACAAACTACATTGTTGCTCAATCTCTAAAGCAATATCCTTTTCCTTAAAGAACAACATACATTTAGTTGGTGTGATCAGTAATGATTATCTTACACATGTAACTTCAAGATCTTGAAATGTAATCATCAGCTACACGAACAACTCCATGTTTCATTGCAAAACTTCCAGTCTTTGTTGCTGAGTTAAACTAGAAAGTTCATAGGACACTTTACCCTGAGCAGTTTTGAGAGAAAGGACATGGAAATGGTCTATTCAACTGTCACTTTAAGTTCTTCACTGAACAAACAGTGCAAAGCACCACCATATTTTTCTGAATGCTGAATCAGAGTTACTCTGCCCTCAGGGCAAGACATGTCATGGAGGGTGCATCTCAATTACTCTGCCCTCACGGCATGAGATGGTGTAAATATTTTTTCCCAAATACTATACTGCTAAATGGAAGGTTTTGCAAGTGGCAAGAAGGCGATTTGTGTTCTACTGTGTTCAAGTATATTGCTCAATTGAAATAAAATAAAGGTTTTAAAGGCTGTAGAAAAAAAAAAATGTTTTCAGAAGTTTACCACCATTGATGCACTGCCTTTTACACCACCTTATTTAACACGTTACATTAGTTCTTCATGTCTGTTGTTTGTGTCCTTTATGATGTCCCTAAAAACAGTAAGTTTCCTGTTTGGAATGATTTTCAATTTTGTTTGGCAGACAGCACACACTAAAACAACTACCATATTTTTCGACATACAAATTGATACCTTTTTCCCCCGGAAGTCCGGGTCTCGACTTGTACTCAGAAACCACTTATCTATGGTTTAAGACATTGAATTGCATAACTGAAAAGATTGCAAAGTGTGTTTTAAAAACAAAAATAAATTGTATAATTGTTAATTTAAAACGCATAACAGAAATCATTGCCTGGCACATTTGCTGATTGGGTGAGCAATTAAACGTTAATCCACTCACTGACTCATGATAAATTATCCAATCAATAATGAGCAAGCACTCACCCAATTAAGTTTGATTGATCCCTTTCAATCCTAATCATATGTATCCATCCTTTCTTTGTCATCTCAAATTGCTTCTCATAAAGTCAAACAAGTCGAACACGCAGCTTTTATGTTGGAAGTTAAGTTCGCTGAGGAAAATGATGGGAAATATGGCTGCGCACAGGAAATGCGGTGTCAGTGAGAAATGTGTTTGAAACTCGCAGAATGGAATGTACTGATAATGATTCTGCAGATTGTTTCAAATTCTGTACCTCTGTATGATAAACATTTTGAAAAACTATTTACAGCAGGCCTGCCCTGAACGCAAGTTTCCGCATCGCGGTTTCACTCTATCACAGTTGAATTATTATGGTGAAATGTGCCGATCGTGGCATTGGTCCCTCGCTCAATTGCGGTCTGGCATGGAGGAATACATACCTCACATCTCCGTCTCACCTCACAGCTGCTTTTTCGATATCGTGCCGCACAGACCTTTGTGTGATGTTGGTTGATGTCGCGTGATTGAGTTTGATGTCGCGTGATTGAGTTTGATGTCGTGTGATTGAGTTTGATGTCGCGTGATTGAGTTTGATGCCGCGTGATTGAGTTTGATGTCGCGTGATTGAGTTTGATGTCGCGTGATTGAGTTTGATGTCGCGTGATTGAGTTTGATGTCGCGTGATTGAGTTTGATGTCGCGTGATTGAGTTTGATGTCGCGTGATTGAGTTTGATGTCGCGTGATTGAGTTTGATGTCGCGTGATTGAGTTTGATGTCGCGTGATTAAGTTTATCATGTGTTATTGCGTCATTGAGTTTGATGTCGCATGATTTACTTTATCGTGTGTTTTTGCTTGATTGAGTTTGATGCTGCGTGATTTTGTTTGATGTCGGTGATTTTGTTTGATGCCACCTGATTTTGTTTGATGTCGCGTGATTGAGTTTGATGTCGCGTCAATGAGTTTGATGTCGCGTGATTGAGTTTGATGTCGCGTGATTATTCCTGCGCTTTCGAAGAAAAGTGCGAATATTGTGATTGTCTCCGTCGTCTGTCCGTCCGTCCGTCTTACCCTGTAACTCCTCCTACACCGTTTCAAATAGGTACTTGAAACTTTGGGACATAGTAGATACAGTGGGGAGAACAAGTATTTGATACACTGCCGATTTTGCAGGTTTTCCCACTTACAAAGCACGTAGAGGTCTGTAATTTTTTATCATAGGTACACTTCAACTGTGAAAGATGGAATCTAAAACAAAAATCCTGAATATCACATTGTATGATTTTAAAATAAATAATTTGCATTTTATTGCATGAAATAAGTATTTGATCACCGACCAACCAGTAAGAATTCCGGCTCTCACAAACCTGATAGTTTTGTCTTTAAGAAGCCCTCCCATTCTCCACTCATTACCTGTATTAACTGCACCTGTTTGAACTCGTTATCTGCATAAAAGACAGCTGTCCACACTCAATCAATCAGACTCCAACCTCTCCACAATGGGCAAGACCAGAGAGCTGTCTAAGGACATCAGGGACAAAATTGTAGACTTGCACAAGGCTGGGATTGGCTACAGGACAATAGGCAAGCAGCTTGGTGAGAAGGCAACAACTATTGGCACAATTATTAGAAAATGGAAGAAGTTCAAGATAACAGTCAATCTCCCTCGGTCTGGGGCTCCATGCAAGATCTCACCTCGTGGAGCCTCAATGATCATGAGAAAGGTGAGGGATCAGCCCAGAACTACACGGCAGGACCTGGTCAATGACCTGAAGAGAGCTGGGACCACAGTATCAAAGAAAACCATAAGTAACACACTACGCCGTCATGGATTAAAATCCTGCAGCGCATGCAAGGTCCCTCTGCTCAAGCCAGTGCATGTCCAGGCCCATCTGAAGTTTGCCAATGACCATCTGGATGATCCAGAGGAGGAATGGGAGAAGGTCATGTGGTCTGATGAGACCAAAATAGAGCTTTTTGGTTTAAACTCCACTCGCTGTGGTTGGAGGAAGAAGAAGGATGAATACAACCCCAAGAACACCATCCCAACCGTGAAGCATGGAGGTGGAAACATCATTCTTTGGGGATGCTTTTCTGCAAAGGGGACAGGACGACTGCACCGTATTGAGGGGAGGATGGATGGGGCCATGTATCGCGAGATCTTGGCCAACAACCTCCTTCGCTCAACAAGAGCATTGAAGATGGGGCATGGCTGGGTCTTCCAGTATGACAACGACCCAAAACACACAGCCAGGGCAACTAAGGAGTGGCTCCGTAAGAAGCATCTTTAGGTCCTGGAGTGGCCTAGCCAGTCTCCAGACCTGAACCCAATAGAAAATCTTTGGAGGGAGCTGAAAGTCTGTGTTGCCCAGCGACAGCCCCGAAACCTGAAGGATCTGGGGAAGATCTGTATGGAGGAGTGGGCCAAAATCCCTGCTGCAGTCTGTGCAAACCTGGTTCAGAACTATAGGAAACGTCTGATCTCTGTAATTGCAAACAAAGGTTTCTGTACCAAATATTAAGTTCTGTTTTTCTGATGTATCAAATGCTTATTTCATGCAATAAAATGTAAATTAATTATTCAAAAATCATACAATGTGATTTTCAGGATTTTTGTTTTAGATTGCGTCTTTCACAGTTGTAGTGTACCTATGATAAAAATTACAGACCTCGACATGCTTTGTAAGTGGGAAAACCTGCAAAATCAGCAGTGTATCAAATACTTGTTCTCCCCACTGTGTATGTATATGTATATATATGTATATATGTATATATATATATATATATATATATATATATATATATATATATATATATATATATATATATATATATATATATATATATATATATATATATATATATATATATATATATACATACACACACAAGACCTGTCTCATATTTTCAACATTGCCACCATTTTAATATGAAAAATGGCTATTTTGCAGTTGTTCCACTGATCACTTCGCGTAAGAAATTGAATTTGATGAACCCTCAAATATTAATAATACGTACAATAATAGTCAATGACAGCTGAAGTAACTTTATTACTTGCAATGATCAATGAATTGATGATTATATTGGAATACGATTTTTACACAAATATATCCGGATACATGTGGATAGTTGACCGACTTTGGGTTATGTTTTAAAGTAAGTATGTACATGTATATGATTTTGAAATTACCTTTTATTTTTAAGCAAACAAATATTTGCTTTGTTCAGGATGCAATGTTCTACATTATGTTCAATCTTCGTCATTGTCGTCCTGATTAGCAGCTACTGCCCTTATCTGTTCGTTACAAGTCTGATCAGGCATTACAACTGCAAAACATCGAACATGACATCTGTGCTGCCACACAACCACACCTTCCAGTGGAACATGGCCGGCTGGTGGAGCATCCACACTTGATCAGCTGCAGAATGGTGACTGGTGCAGCAGACACATCAGGTGGAAGTGTGGTTGGACACAACGTCGCACGGTCTTCACCTTCTTGCCATCCATACTTGATGGGATCCAAGTTTGGAGGGTGTGACTGAGTGGCCGATTTCCATACAATGACTTGATGAGCACGATGTACATGTTGAACAAAGGTATCATGCGATGGGGAAACGACTTCAATTTCAGAGCAGAGGTAATCTTTGAGTTGGCCATCTTAGACTTCCACAACTGATACTGGTGTGTGGACATATCACGTTCGACTTTGGAACCATAAAAGGCATCAATGAAGGTAGTTGCCTCAGATATCATCTTTTTCTCGTCTGCTTCCAGCTGACCAAGTAAGGTGGGATGATGTCCACCCATTAGTACCTTCAGCACTGTGGCCTTTCCAATGCCAAACAAATACAACACAGTATCGCATCCGGTCAGAACATGTACAACAGGCAGATATTTGGCAATGCTTTTGTGTTTCAGTGTTGTTTGGCGAATGTCTACGTTCGCCCTCCCAGCACACGCACTCTCCATGCTGACATCCACAGTCATCTTTTCCTCGAGGTAGAAATGAATCAACAGGACAAAGACACCTGTATCGTCGCAGACTACTTTGATGTGCGAGTCACCACTGACACCTGACACAATTCTAACTAAGTGATGGATGATGATGACATCTGCTTCATCATGATGTGTTTTCAGATCCTGTCTCTGGAGAGTGGAATTGTTCCATACTTGAACTGGTGTAGGATCTTTTCCAGTGATCACCAGTTTGGTCTGGTTGTCCACAATGTGGGCCATCAGATACTGACAGATCAAATCGATCAGTTGTACTTTGTTGTGGGCTACATTTAGGACCACTTTTTGCGCTGGAAGTGTTGTGTGCAAGTTGAGTTCATGTTTTTGACTTGAATCATGACGTGCGCGACTGGATTTCGTCATTTGTTTCGTGCTGATTTTGATGTACCTGTCGAAAATCAGGTATACGCCACAACACTCCAGGTTTGATTTGATGGTTCTCATGAAGTTGATCACATAATCCTCAACTGTACCATTTGTGGGCCAATGTACAGTCCATACCATGGAGCATCCATCGATGATGACAGCATCTGGAACACCTTGGATTCGACTTGATTGCTCAACTTGGAGTTTCGTCTTCAGGATTGCTTTCGACTGAGCCCGCATCGCACCGCTCTCAAACAAGGAGGCTGGGACAGGGGACAGTGCGTAAGAGAGGACATCCTTGATATCAATTTCCCTGTATTGTTGGAGACATACGACTCGAGTGTAGATCAATTCAGTATCATATACTGGCTTTCCATCCAGCTTGATGCTCTTTTTGGTCGAAGTCATCAGGGTCACTTTCTTGGTTAGTGTCTTGTTGATGCTTGTTGGCCATCCAGATTCAAATTCCACTATCTGTTGTCGTCCAATCTTGAGAGAAGCATCAACATTTACCTTGTCTGTCGCATGAAACATAGTAGTTGACACCAAAATCGTGTGTGTAAGTTTATTAGAAGTGAAGATACAGCCCAAAACAGAATTTATCGAAAGTCAGTGGCGGCTATTTTGTTTTTTGCCTCTAAAAAAAATTCCTCAAGGGTGGGAGTCTGGCACCCGGCTGATTTTGATTCAGGAGAGCTCAGAGATGATGAATCAACCAAAAAAAACTTCATAATGACGCGAAAGCGCGCTTTGCCCTGAAATGGCTGTTTGGCGTCTCGACTACTGCCTCGCCACAAGCTTCAGTGAACCAAGGGCGGGAGGAAGGGTAGGACAACTGAAGATGAGAGGGGATAAATCTGTGCATGAGGGAGAGCAAGTTTTCTTGAAAGAATTCCCAGGATGAGTTGATGCTGGAAGAAGTAGCGATAGGAGATCAGTCTAGAAGTTTGATGGCTGCTTGGAGACCCTGCCAGTCGGCTTGAGTGAAATGCCAGACTCGAAGGCCCTGAGGTGGTTCTCTGATAACTGCCAGAGAGATGTCCACTTTGACAAACATGTGGTCAGAAGAACCGATTGGAGCGGAGGAAGAACAGCAGATATTTTCAGAGAAATTTGTCAAAATAAGATCCAGAAGAGATGGAGTATCTGATCTCATTGGTTGAGATCTGCTTCGGGAAATTGACCGATTGAGTCAGTCCCAATGAGTCGCAGAAAGCTTTTGCTGAAGTGCCATGACAGGTGAGAGAGGTGCCCACACCTTGCCAACTGGCATGATGACAATTGAAGTCACCACATATCAGGAAGAGAGAGTTTGGATGACAAGATATAAGTTGGTCCATGTTTTCGGATAGTGAGGTGTAAATGGAGTCATCACTGTTTGGTGGATGGTACAGTACACATATAAACATGAGGTGGGAGTGGAGGGGAAGCCATTGCCAGTGGTATTCCTGGGGGTGTGAGGGAGTGAGGGCAGTGCATGGAGAGGGAGGAATAGAGTCTTTGATGAAGAGAGCAACTCCTCCACCAGGACGAGGCTCATGTCTGTCATACCGGATGAGGGAGTAAGGCCTAGGTCACATTTGCCACGGCGGCCGTGGGGTCTCCAAAATCTGCGGCCACTAGCAATTATACGGTGGCCGCAGTATTTCCATGGTCACACAATGTAGCAGTCACATGTGTTTTTATTTTTCGGGTAGCCACACGGCGTATTTAGAAATTGTGGAGACCGAAAACGTGGGGGTGCCGTACGGTCATTGATTTGTTGTCGCACGGTGACCTGAGGGCGTCGCTGCGGCGGCCATATAATTTTCAAGGCAGACGCAAGGCGACCGAAGGGGGACCGCAGGGGGGGCCCTAAGGCGACCGTGCGGCCAGACGGACAGTAACAAGTGGGTATATATACCAGTTCTTTTTTTTTACTGAAATAAAATATACCAGTATATATAACTGAATATACTATAACTATAATATTCCGTGGTGCCCCCAGAATCCGAACGCCCCATTGTTTGAACAAATTGGAATCCGAACAATTTTTTCAAGAAAACTTTGCCCCAAAAACCTAATACATTTTAAAAAACCGAACACAACGTGGCGTTCATGTTTGTTCACGTGTCTCCCTCACCTGTACGAGCTGCATCTTCATTCAGTTTGTTCATTCAGTTCGTCGGTGGAAGTCCTCGTGAAAGCATCTCTCATATGTCGATCGATACTTTAGGCCTCAGTCACATTTGCTCAAGGGCGGCCGTACGCCCTCTGAATTGACAGAAACGTGCGGCGGCCGCAGAGAAACTGAGGTGGCCTCAGGGTGGCCGTGTGCCGTATGGCTATATTTTACAGGTCGTAAGGTCGCCGTGGAATTATAACGCGGAGTTATAACTTTTTTCATTTCTACGTTCGCCGTAGAAATTCGACAAGCCGAAACAAAAGAACTGGTAAAAAAATAATTAATTAATTAACCCATTCGTTACCGTCCGTCTGGCCGCACGTTCGGCTTAGGGCCCCCTGCGGTCGCCTTGCGGGCACCTTGCGTCTGCCTTGAAAATTCTATGGCCGCTGCAGGAACGCCCTAAGGTCACCGTGCGACATCAAATCAAAGACCGTACGGCATCCCCACGTTTTCGGTCTCCACAATTTATAAATACGCCGTGCGGCTACCCGAAAAATAAAGACGTATGTGACTGCTACATTGTGTGACCGTGGAAATACTGCGGCCGCTTTATAATTGCTAGTGCCCGTACATTTTGTAGACCCTCCGGCCGCCGAGCCAAATGTGACTTCGGCCTTACCTCGTGTTTTCACCTTCATTTGTGGTTTCTTTTTTTAATCATCTTGTGTTTTAATTAATAACAAAAAAGCAATCCGATCACGTGGTGTGACGGACTGTCGGGCAAGGATTGAATTTCACAGCAAAACCAGTTGTAATTTGGAATATCCATGATTACGTCAGCCCGATGCGTTTGATGAAAGTGATTGTGGTTCTGCGGGCATCATGTTTGATGAGCTGCCCTGGGGGCAGCGCTCTCGCAGAGTGCGTGAGCGATCGGAGCCCAGGACGGTGCTCGAGCCTGTGTGGACCTTTGGATTGGTGATTGTACCAATTTACATACAATACACCGTCACCGAAGGTCATTTACTCATCTTATTTTACCTTAAACATGGGGAATTTCAGTTTAAAGTGTCTTGAAAGTGGGTTTTCTTTGGGTCCACGAACGGATTAATTCACTCCATTATTTCTTATTGGGAAAATATTTTTGGAATCCGAACTTTTTGCAATCCGAACAGCCTCCTGGAACGAATTAAATTGGGATTCTGGGGGCACCACGGTATAGGCGAACACCTATACTCCGATCTCTAGCGGTAGCGCACGGTGGACGCACGATCGACGCAGACTGCCACGGAGGCCGTAGGTAGGTGCACGGCGGGCGTAGGGGAACAGTGCGTCGACCCTGCGTTGCCCGCAGGTAGTCACACAGACCGCAAGGCCACCGTACGGCGACCATGGAAATAGTGCGTCCGCCGTAATTTTTTGGGGGTTGGGAAAATTCATTTTTCATTGAGAATAGCTTACGGCAGCCGCACGAATAACGCAAACCCACCGTACGCCCTACGTACGGTCGACGTGGAACACATCTACGTCATAGCTTGGCTTGTTGAATTGCTACGGCGAACGTAGAAATGAATAAAAAGTTATAACTCTGCGCTATAATTTCACGGCGCCCCTACGGCCTGTACAAGATAGCCAAACGGCGTAGGGCCTCCCTGAGGCCACCTCAGTTTCTCTGCGGCCGCCACACGTTTCTGTCAATTCAGAGGGCGTACGGCCGCCGTATCCTCGCCGTAGAGCAAATGTGACCTAGGCCTAACCAGGAGAGATACTTGGGAGTCAGAGACGTCTTGAGGGAGGAAAGTTTCTGTTAGGTAGATTATGTCTGGTTTGTCAGTGGCAACCTGAATGGAAAGATCTGTAAGATTTGAGCGAAGGCCCTGGATATTTGAGGTCCACACTGTTAATGAAGAGGGAGGGGAGGAGGCTTTTGGTGCATGGGATGGGAGTGGAGTGGAGGGTAGGGTCAGACAAGGGAGGAGGGGGAGAGGTAAGGAGAGTTGTTGAAAGAGTGTGGGGATTGTGAAATAGCTTGGGGATGGGGCCAGATGAGGAGGAGGAGAAAAGGCTCTGTGGTGCTGGGGGAGAGAGGGGTGCAAGAGAGGGGCAGAAGGCAGTTGAGGATTTGAGGAGGTGGAGCGATGAGATGGAGGTGAGAGGCCAGGGAAAGGAGGCAGCTTTGTGGAAGTGAGGGGGGGGCAACTTTAAGAAGGCTGAGTGAGGGGGTGAATGGTGAGTGGGGAGAGTTGAGAGAGAAAGGTGAGGGGGAAGTTTTTGAGAAAGGTGAGAGGGAAGCTTTGGGGGAGAAGAGTGTGATGGTTGGTTTGAGAGGGAGGGGTGAGTTGGTAGAGTTGGCACTGAAGTTGGAAAAAGTGGTTGATTGAAAGCGAATATTCATTGCAAACTGGGGTTTGAAATTTTTTTAGTTCAGAAATGCGATTAAAGACATTTCTTGATGGATGCAATGAATGCGAATTAAAAGAATGGAGAAGAAACGCTGTAACAGCTGGATTTTTTTTTTTTAAGTCAAGGTGTGAATGATAGGTTGAATTGAGAGCAGTCTGTTGAAAAAGGAGAAATGTACTGAATTATGATACAGTAATAAGAACCACACGTGTTAAAGAGGCAGATGAAGCATTATCAGAGATCGTGATTATTATTATCATTGTTGTTATTATTGTTTGAGAGAGTTTTCATCAGATTAGGTAATGGAAAGGTTGTAGAAAAAATCATGAGGTGCATGGGGAATTTGGATCGGTAAACGCAGGGGGTGGAAACAGATCACGTGTTTACGGGAGAAGCACGTGGCTGTGGGAGGTGTATACTCAAAAGTGAATTTATTTATTTTAAATAAGGATTGCGTGACATTCGGAAAAGGGAAAGTTGAAGTAAAATTGTGGAGGTGTATGGTGAATTTGGAACGGTAAACGCAGTGAAGCTGCTGGGTCGATGAAAAGTATCAGGAAGAGGGTGGAGAGATACACGTGGTTGCAGGAGGTGTATAGATAGAAAGGATACAAGTAAAATTATTGTTTTTTTGATGTATTTTTGAAGAATAGGTAAGATTCAGGAATGGGAGGCTGTGGGAAGAAATAGTGAAGGTAATGGTAAGAGTGGGTCAGCTCAAGTGGAATAATGATGGTGTTCCGGTGTAAGGAGAAAGAAGAAGAAGGATCGGGACTTGTGGGTATGCAGGGAGAAAGGTAGTTTTTTTGTTTGTTTGTTTTTTTTGTTTTGAATTTAGACAAGAAACAGAGTTTAGTTAGGAAGGATGGGGGTGTGGGAAAGTGGGCAAAATAGGAATTGAAGGTAATAGGTAGAGAATGCAAATAAAAACGATCATACACCAAGATGGGAAGGATGGGTAGGCCTCAAGGAACCCGGTGAGATCTAGTTTGATATCGCGTGATTTCGTTTAGCATGTGATATCGCATGATTTAGTTTGTTGTTGTGTGTTATTGCTTTATTTAATTTATCATGTGTTATTGCATGATTTAGTTTTCGTTGGTCTTTGAATTCCATTGTGGGGTGTTCATGACAGCAAATAGTAATGAAAAAGAAGAACTTGTGGGGTGTTATGAAGTCCATGGGGTTTTAGTGAAATAAGGCAAATGAAACATCATATAATGTAATTAAAAGCTTTTAAAGGAAGAAGCAAATTAATTCAATAATGAGGAATATTTGTTCAATTGGGAGGTAATGAGAAAGGAATAAAGAAAGAATGAACCAAGGAAGGAAATGGGCAGAATGAGTTCATGATTTTTTTTCGAGTGAAAATATTTGTTTGTTTTGAAGTGATGAGGGGAAAATATAATAAAGTTGAGGAGCATGAAAGAGAACACTTGGGATAAAGCAGAATAAGGCACATATCTTGAGAGGTTTTCGCTCATCTTCATCGTGAGGAGCTTGAAATTCAAGCGTGAGATGGACACTGTCATGGCCCCTTGTACAACGATCTTTAAAGACAGGCAAAGCACACAAAGATCACTTCCTTATTCACAAAGTCTGATGACCAGAAGACAGGGACGTCAAAGTCATCTCGATAACCCACAACGCTCATCATCATCATCATCATCGTCATCATTTTTACTGACAGTACTAGTTTTATGCAAAAAAAAAAGTCGATACATTTTAGAGTTGGTTCCCCTAACCCTAGTTTTTTTCCTATAATGTCTTAACTCTGCGCATCATGAGGTTTTTCAAGAACGTAACCCCACAAGAATGGGGAGGGTCTGCTGTAAATTCTTAATTTATATGAAAGGTCATCACACAAAGTAATTCAAACAACATGTACAAAACAGCTCATTAATATTCATGACACTGGAAGTACCGCAGACAGCTAAGCATTGTGACTGTCAGGGAGGAATCAACACCAATATTGTTCTGACTGACTGACAGTTTTGCTAACTACCATAGTTGATCTAGCTTCATCTTATCCTCCAAATCGACTTGTCTATGAATGAAGGAAAGAATAATGGTGAAATTAGCCAATTTGACTTGTATTCCACATCAACTTTAATGCCAAAAATACAGTACCTCATTTATTTATTGATAAAATGCTCCAAATTTTAAAAATTCAAATTGAAACAAAAGCAACGTTCATAGAATAGAGGTCTGTCATGATCATTATGATACTGTGCGCATTCACGATTGGGGTGAGATTCCATACATTTTGCCAATTTCAGAGCCAAAATACTGCTAAACTGCAGGTCTGTTTTCCGATTCATGTTCCGATTCATGTTCTGACGTATGTTCTACAGTATTCAAAAGATAACATTCAATTGAAATAAAGTAATTTTTTGATCATAGACAGACAGACAGAATGAACCAATTGCTGAAACCATTGTGGAAGAAATGAACTCGATTTCCACTCAGGTTCAGCATACAAAGGATAATGGTTAATTACAAATGTGCACACATACGGGAGAGAAAAAAAATATATCAATGAACTCTCAAGGAAAAAAACCCTGAACCCAAGTCTTGTATATTGAATGGGCTGAGTGGGGGGAATGATTGAACAAGCAGGATAAAAGAGAAAAAGCTTTTCATCTGCGAAAGAGTAACTATTCCCATAGTTCGAAATCAAAATAACTGCTTTCTGCTCCTGGGAAAGGAGTGAAACAGTCTAAACAATGTAGGCATGGTTCAAGTATAGCCATTCAGAAAAGAGCACAACAGCCCCTTCGAGGTTCCACGGGATTTGGAGGTGCAGATAGTTACACAGATCAAGGGAGTGAATCATTACTTCGGCACGTTCTCAGTGTTGATAAAAAAACAACAACATTACATTGATTGGCAATGCTCACAGAATTTCAATAGCCTTTAGGCCTACAATGTGTCGACACAAAAAGGTCAGGTCAGGTCAGGTATGGGAGCATGTGCCAGAGCAGCGTGTCGCTGCATCCGCTTTCCACCGGTACTCCAGGGGTCTCCATCTAGCCATCCCCCAGGCAGATGCCTGGCCCATCCCCATCTCCTTGAAATCTTAATCAACCTGCTGCCACCACGTGGCATGTGTTCGGCTCATTGGCCTCCTCCACTCATGAGGCTCCCTCGCTGAGGGAGTCAGGTGAGCAGAATCAGCCTCAGGAAAACGAGCCACATGTTCATATAGCCATAGCTGACGCTCACGGACTATGCAGGTAACAAATCTCATTTGAGTCTCTCTCAGCAACCGCTCGCTCGTTGGACACAAAGTCTGACCAGCAGTAGCCAAGGATTCTCCGAAGAGACCTGGTGCCAAAGGAATTAAGTCTCCATCTCAGATCCCTGGTCACAGTCCAAGTCTTGCATCCGTAGAGCAAGACTGGAAGCACCAAGGACCTGAAGACTCGGGCTTTTATCATCCTGCACAGGTACTGACATCGCCACACCCCATGATCCAGTGAATCCATGACTCCCCAGGCCTGACCAAGACATCTATTGACCTCTGCTCACAGCCAGCAGAGACATAAATATTACTGCCAAGGTAAGGGAATCTCTCCGTGACCTCAACATCCTCACCACAGACAGATACTGACAGGATAGCAGCATCCAAGATGTCATTGAAAGCCTGGATCTTAGTTTTGTCCCAGGAAACCCGTAATGCCAGCGGCTCCGATTCCTCATTCAGCACCTCGAGGTCCCCCAAATGGATCTCCAGAGTCTCTGCAAAGGTGACTGCATCATCTGCGAAATCAAGGTCAGAGATCTTGACATTCCCTTACGGCGCACCACAGCTTGATCACAAGTGTGGGGGCCAGTACATACCCCTGATCCATCCATCCATCCATTGGGACCATACTCTGTGCAGAGCGTTGGTGCTGCCTTGGCGGTCTCCTTGGCTATTGGGCACAATCCTGGGCGGGTCGCCACTCCGGCACAGTATAACAGCATGCTGGCACTCATTTTGCCGACCTCTGAAGGATGACAGGTCGAGTTAACCCCACCTGGTATTAATTCAACAGCTGAGCGGGATTTGAACTCAAGACCCGAGGTTCCCAAACCCACTACCCTAACCATGAAGCCAACACCAGACAACCCATGATGAACTCAGATCCCTGAGTACACCAATAACAACTGGAAATAAGTCAGAGACGGTATCACCACACCTCACAGCACTCTCAGTACCAGAATAGAGTTCAGACATCAGATCGATCAGTTTTGGTGGCACCCCACGAAGACCAAGAATCCTCCAGAGGGCATCCCGATTCATTGAATCAAACGCTTTATAGATATCAACATAAGCTGCAAGCAGCCCCTGCCAAAACTCTCGTCTGCGTTCGGTGAGGACCCGGAGGGCAAGGATACAGTCAATCGTTGACCTCTTTGGTGTAAAGCCTGACTGCTCTGAGCGCTGATGCTAAAGCAGATGGTGGCAAATCCGTTCAATAATTTTCTGAGCAAAGACTTTGCCTGGCAGTGAGAGCAACGTCACCCCTCGGTAGTTGTTGAGTCCTGGCGATAACCCTTCCCTTTCCAGAGAGGGCCAACAAGGCCCCTCTTCCAGTCAGTTGGGATGATGCCTGTGTTCCAGGCAGAGCACAGAACTGCATGCAACGACACTAGCACAACATTTTCACCAGCCTTGAGAAGTTCATCATGGATGCCACAATCCCTGGAGCTTTACACCATTTCAACTGGTTCACTGTTACCTGCATTTCCACAAATGAAAGTGGATTATAGTTGATTGGAGGGTCAGAAATAGGGTACTAACTCCCCTGCCATCAAACTCAACAGCTGGTGGATAAGCCTGATACAGTCACTCAAAGTATCCAGCCCAGCGGGCCTCCACTTCGGACTCCTCTGTCAAGAGCCCTCCACAATCTGCTCTCGCTGCAGTACACCGAGGAACAGCCTTGGAGGAACGCAATGTGCGAATTCCCCTGTAAACAGGATGAGAATCACTTGACTGCAGGTGATGCTCTTCCCCCTCACAGATTCCTCACACATAGGCCTCCTTGTCCACCCTTATCATACGTACAGTTTTACGCCTCAACTCCCTGAATAGCTCAGCTGTGCCATTAAGCCGAGCCCTGCAACTCTGGTCAATGGTATCCAGTGTCCTTTGAGAGACAAAATTCTTCTTCGCCCTACGGTGAGTTCTAAGACATCCACGGGCAACATCAAGGATGGTAGTCTTGAAGGCACTCAACAACTCTTTAGTATTACCCAAAGTACTCAACCCCCCCCCAAATCCCCTCTCAGCCTTTTCGCAAACGCCTCAGCTGCACTCTCATCCTTGAGCTTGCCAACATCCAGCTTCAGCTCGGATGGAACCATTCTCCCGGATTTAAGCTGAAACTTCAGAGTCGCTACCACAAGGCTGTGGTCGGTATTGAAGAACTGAGCACTCCGGTAGACCCTGCAGTTCTGGATCATCCTCCAGCGACCATCAACGAGCACATGGTCAATCTTCTTTGCCACATCACCAGCATTGGATTACCAAGTCCAGCAAAGCCTGTGGGTGCTGAAACCGTGAACGCACCACCCTAAGTCCATGACTTCTTGCAAAGTTAAGGAACTTATCGTGATTCTGGTTCATAGTTCCAGATACATGGGGACAACACATTTCTCAAAACCATCCTTCTCAGTTTGTCAATGCATTGAAACCCCCCAAGACTGGAAGAGTATCTCGCCTTGGGCACTGATCAACCACAGACTCAAGTGTGGCATCGAATGAGTTCTTCACGGTGAGATAATTTGCCTCAGTCGGAGCATATACAGAGACCAGACAAACGACACCAAAGGAGTGACGACTCCTTAGTCTCATCATACACTCGTTGAGTGGTGTTACCTCAATTACCATTGGAATCAGCTTATTGGACACAGCTACAACCAACTCCTTGGCCATGTTCACCATCAAAGCGACCTAACCAATAGTAGGTGTACCCACCTGGCATGATCTCGCCACTATCTGGTCTCTGAACCTCAGAGAGTGCTGCATTACTGACATTCAAATGCTTGAGCTCAAATGATAACAGACAGTTGATCATTCTCTCGTAGGGAAAGGACATTCCAGGCACCCACCTTTAGGGACCGCCTCAGGGTAACCCAAGTTGACTGCCGTCTGGTGGATGACACCTCATCACCACCCCGACACACACACAACCACAATCTAACCCAGTAAGGTTACCCTGTAGTTTTCTTCCTATCATCAAAGAGTGGGGTTCTCGAAGGATTTGTCCCATCATCCTGTGAGCTGCCCGGCGGAGGGCAGCCGCACAGCGGGTATGCCCACGGAGTGGGTTTTCTTATGTTTTGTGGAGTGAATGGTTTTCCGGTGGCTGGAGTGTAAATCCTGCCACCAACCTCCTAAAAAAAAAAAAGTAACCCAACTGCAGGAGGACATCCGCAGACACAGTTGGGCACAAGATATGGATGGCCGTTGGCTCACAAGGAGCTCCTCTGCCTTTTTGAGAGTACAAAGGGTGAAGGACGAGTACACAAAAAGGCACAAATACACAAAAAGCCATGCATTATCTATCTATCTATCTATACATTACTAAAACTCTCATCTTGTATGCTCCCAAAATACAGCCAAAACAGGACACGTTGGCGGAAAAAAATTTGGGCCACATTACTCACCATTCTCCTGCGGTGTGCAGTATCAAGTTTCGTTCAAATTGGGCAACGAAAAAATTGATTGAAAAAACAATTCCCGATTCAGTCAGGTACTCTTCGGGAGTATTTGATCAATGCAAACAACCTCAGCAGTATAGTTCGCTGGCGCTATATTTTTTTTTTTCATGAAATGATTTATTTTCATCAGCCGCTGTCACAATGGGAACCCAACGGGTTCACGAGTCGTCTCGTATCCATCAAATTTGTGAACTGAATATGAAATATCTAAAGTTGTGCTTAATCATGTACTAATTGATATACTTAATTCTTCCTGGAACTTATGCAACATTTACATGTTGCTACATAGTTTCAATCAAAAATGTCAATATCATTGTCAAATTAAGACAAATAAATATTACAAATCGATATCAACTGAAGGCAGATGTATGTTTTATAGAAAGCAAATGTACCAGAATACATGGTTAATCATGTTTACAATGGAATCCTCTCAACTGCAGCATTTTGCCGAAGTTGAAATAATATTTTATAAGTGAGGAACAATGTGTTTATTCATTCACACCAATTACAAATGCTTTAAGAGGAAATCTTCAACACCATTTTTCGCTTCATGCGCCTGTGGTAATGAGCAAGAGGGCTTGTGCTTTATAGGATACTGTTGTCTATCCGAGCAAGAAAAACTATAATCCCGACGTGTATTTCCTCGGCAAGTAGTGTGTTACCGTAGATATTTTCCTGGTGTTGAGTATTATGAAGAGAGTTTGTGAATTTGCTTGTGGACCATGGTGAGACTGACATAAAACTCGTGTACAAGTGGGAACTCTTTTGTTTTCAGACAATTTATGTACATGCGTATAACATCGTCAACAAACAGGCAAAGAGCTTTATACTGATAAAGTATCTTGCCATTGAATTCCTCTTGTGTAAGTTAATTGTTGCACAGAGCAGATGTTTCATATGGAACAACTGTTTTGGAGGATTCATCCTGAGTGAGTCAGGACCAACAACACATGTTAATCATATGATTTAAAGATGATTCCCACAGCTATCCCTCCCAAATCTTGGACAACACATTGATGTTTTGTAAACTTTTTACAATAAATGATTCCAAAGTGACAAAATTCTTCATGTTTTACCTCCTTCAATTCTTAAATTCAATTTAAGAATTTATATTTTTGACAACATGCAATCAACACTTCATCATTTTCCATAACAAAAACTAATGCTCTGAATTTATAAAATGCAAATTAAAACAAAAGCAACCTTCACAGATTGGAGGTCTATCGTAGTCGTTATGATACTGAAGGTGCAGGCTACTTTGTCACAGATGGAATGCAACAGAGCTTTGGAACTTTGGATCTTCACACATATGCGTTACGGTTGTAGCTCTTGGTGGAATTTCTCTCCCTGGACATTGTGTGGTTGGGAGTTCCACTTGATTGCGATTCCACAGCTTCTGACCTTTCATCAGAGTCGCTCATTTCTTGCACAGGCAGCAATGTTTGGTGGATCTCAGGAATGGTGCTTTTTTGGGTGAACTCCTTGTGTGGTACATTTGAAACCTTGTGTGAGTCCAAATAATTTCTTGGCTGGGAAAACATGGACATCTTTTTGTGATCTTCTTTGTAGTTATAAGAATAATCAGAGAGTGGTTCGCTTACCATTCGCTTCATTGGCATCTTCGTGTGGATTTGGAGGCTTTCCTTCTTTCCACTGGCACAGGAAGCACACAGCATTCCACCACCAACAAGTGCCAACAAACCGGAAACCCAGCCAAAGTAAAGAGCCATCCCCAAGTCATTCTTGGGGGCTATGGCAGGGATAAAATCGATGTACGTTTTCCAGGCGTATACTGAAACCACAGACACAACTGAGACTCCAGCTAGAATGTTCAAAACCCCTGCAGCACCGACGACTCGTCCTTTCACTTTTGGGTCGTCTCCTCCGATGCGAGCACATTTCATCGTCATTATAGCCAGGATGATGCCTATGAGGGATAGCAACATGCCGACTATCATCACCGCTTGGCTCGCCCGCACGTACGCTGGCAGGTTGAGGTTGTTGAAGTAACGTCTGCATACCCGTGACCCCATCGAGTTCAGCGTGCAGTCAAGCCACAAGCCCCGGTAGACCCACGCGGCTGTAATGGGTGTGTTGCCTTCAATCCTGATTTGCCACTGGTTTGATGCAGTAGTCACAGTGAGGCCCACAAGAGCCACAAAGCACAGGAAGCAGGCGAAGATCTCGCAGGCCGTGTTGGCCATGCCTGCTTCGTTCTTTTTAGCTTTGTTTGGCGTACGGCAGTTCACAGTCTACGTCTCCTCCTCTTTCACTTGCGAAGGCGATCGGCACTCCTTGTTCACGTGCTTGAAGGTTCTTTTTCAAAGGTGGATCCAACGTCTCAACCTCAACATGAGCTGTTGATTGCAGATCGCCGAGTTTCGAGGATAAGGCACCATGAAGCAGACTTTACTTACTCTCCACACCCAGAAGACCTTTGAGCTTGAGCTTTGTGGTTAAGAGGAAATAATCTGACCGTTGTACCCTTTTATTGATGTATAAATCATTGATGGTACCATGGTGCAAAGCACAAATTCATCATGGTATATGTTTCCTTTTTGTTTGGCTCAATATCACGTTACTCTGCATCTCTGCATGAACAGAATCCCATACTCAAATATATATTCCCTTGAACTCTCTGAGTGTCAGCGATATATTTTTTTTTAGTTGACATTTTTTTATATGAACTGCCAAATAAGAACTGACTTTGTATTGATCAAAGAATTGGTGCACTATATTTCAATGTGAGTTGTTCCCTTTGATGTGTTTGAAATAGGTTTTTGCTGTTGCTGAATTTAGCTGGATACAGCCATCAGTGTGAACGATTGCAAAAGAAGGTTAGCACTGACCTTGTTTGGGATTGCTTTACGTTGTTACCAGCAACTTAACAACTCCCCAGCAATCCATTTCCATCTCTCTTGTGTACCCATCCACCCTCTTTCACCTTTCCTTTAATGCCTACCATCCTGTTTTCTTTACCCCGCCCCCCACATCCCTCCTCACCTCAATTCCATGACACTTTTATTAATTATGTCTTAATTTACTGTCCGTAAGAACAGGAACAGCTGTGTTTTGTCGATGGGAAAGCAGATGAAGCATTCCACCCTTTTACCTCCACCACCCAAGGTGGATGGAGGATATGTTTTCGTCCCTGTCTGTATTTGTTGGTGAACATGATATCTCAAAAAGTTGTGCACGGATTTGGATGAAATTTGGTGGAGAGCTTGGGTATGTGACATGGACAAAATTATTAGATTTTTTGGTGAAGATCCAGATCGAGATCTGAATTTGAGAATTTATAAAGTGATTTTTCACCATTGAGTGATAGGGCGAGCAGCAGGATATCTCAAAAATAATGGACGGATTTGGACGAAACTTGATGGATGAGTTGGTTGGGTGTCAAGAACAAGCTGATTAAATTTTATTTCAGCTCTGAAACCATATCCAGCCTATCAGTTGGATACAAAACGTAAACCAAGCTTGGCGAGGTATGCGCTCAACCAAGAGGCTGTTCAAGTTATTTCTGTATTTTTAATATATACAAATGGTGTTTTTTAAGTTCTATTTATTTTTCCAATGCAGCTTCGGCTCTTGCTGAGGTCCTGGATTGTCTTTTTTGTCTCTTCAAAATAGATAATTATTGCATGTTATTTGTTTCAATTATGTTGTCCTTGAATCTTGTGGATAACAACAACAACAAAAACAACAACAACAACAACAACAACAGCAGCAGAGGCTTTTCCATTTCAACATCAGCTATATAAAATGGCTCCACCTGTGTTTGTTTTATCACCTTTAGCAGAACAGAAGTATGATATCACAGGCAGGTTAAGGCATTGATGTAAATAATAGTAGTTCGACCACATGACTCATTCCATCACTGGTTAGTCAATTATTGCTGGTATTTATCTAACAAAGCTGCATTACTTTAAGATACAGATATCGACCTCATGAGTGATATGGAGGAGAAAAGGCAGCCTCCAAAATTTAAAGTCAGACTTGCGAGACTTGTACCAATTAGCAGATCAGCTTTTTTCATCAAACGAGATCAATACGAAGTGCAATGATTGATCAAATAATCTGCCCTCCTCCCCCCCGTCCCCTTCTTTTCCTCCCACATCTTGTTTGGAGCTGATGTGAATGATGCTTTAAAATGTCAATTTAATTAATTAATTTTAGTTTTTTTCCACGTGAGCACTTGAATAATTTTCTGATTTTTCTCATCCATCCTGTCATGTTTAATTGCTGAATCTAAATGGAATTGTTTGTATTCTTTGTGACGGGAATTATAGCTTTCTCTCCTGTCTTTAATATTATATCTGGCTTGCAGCTATCTTTGAATTTTATGGAATTTCCTTGCATGGTTCCACATTTTCTGTATAGACCTGCGACAATGCTGTTTGAGAGTTACAAGCCGTGAAATATCTGTTGTGTTTTATTTATTTAACTCGTCTTTATGAATAGCGTTACAGCACCATTTAAGCGAAGATTTAATTTGGAAATTGGGCACTACAGTATGGAGATGAGGTTACTTTTCAGTCAAAGGTCAGGTGCATGGGGAAGTGATTTGGTACAAGGAATCGGCAGCCATTTTGTCAAGCAAAAGATTCACTTGCAAGCGAATAGTTCTTCTTTGTTTCATACAAGGGGACACATAATATTATGAATACAAAAATGGTGAAATGTTTCGCAAAACCTCCACTTCTATCCCTACCCCTCTGCCCATCCTCACAATCCACTATCCCACCACAACTCCCTTGCCTCTATCACCTTCCAATCTTTCCCAATCCCTTCCTCAATAACCTCCCCACCTTGCCCTTTTCACCTCTATCCTCACCCTTTGTCTTCCTTTGTCTCACTTCATGTCAGACCGTGGTTCAGTTAGCTTGCTGTGCCCAAAAACACTTGATAAAGCTGAACCAAAACGTGAGATGGGACAAAGGAAGGTCCACAGAATCAAAAATTATGTTTGGTTTAATCTGTATATAGAAAGTTGTATTTTCTGTCTGTCTGTCTGTCTGTATGTTCGTCTGTCCATCGATAGAATCGGCCTCACTGGTAGTGACACTATCATATTGCATACCATTGGAATCCTATCTACCTATGAACTTTCATTCGTATCGGTTAATCCGTGTAGGAGCAAGGGTGCCTTGAATGGTAATTTCGCCCAAAAAATGCACTTGTTGACCTTTGACCCCTGACCTATTCGAGATAGGTCATTATGCAAATGAGCAAAGTTGTAGTACTCATTACGGTCTATAAGCATGTAAAGATTTATTCGATTCGGTTCAATCGTCTTGGAGCTAGTGTACTTTGAATTTTCAGCGGGAATGCTCAATGGCCCTCGGAAACCCAAGTTGAGAGGGTTACCATTTGGAAACTATAAGATATAGAAAAAAATAATGTCAAATAGCGGATAGAGAACCACCACTAAGATTACGCATACCAAATCTCATCGAGTTCCATCTACTGATAACTACTCGGTATCAATTTGAATCAAAAGTACCGAAAATGCAGTTTGATATCAGAAATCCCCAAAGTTCGAGGGGGTGCTGTGCGTGAACAAAGATATAAATCGAAAATCCGGCTCGATCATTTGTGCACAATGTATTCCAGATGATTAGTGTGAATTTTCATGACCATCTGACCATAACTCTAGGAGGAGTAGCATTTGGCGCGAAGGCACCTCCAGCTCTCGCATATTATCGATTTTTGCCCTTTGACCCCTGACCTAAGCAATATCGGTCAATATGTCCTGAGGCAAAGTTGTAGTCACCACAATCCTGAGGCAAATCACCACAATCCGCCTCATCGTCTCCGCCCACACGACGTCGACCCCACCTGCCAACCTGGTCCCGCCTCCCACTCTGTCCACGCATCCTGGACTCTGTTCCTTCTCCACTCAAGCCCCTCCTCCACGAACACGGTCTCCACACGCTCTGCTGAAGCCAGAGACGACGTGCCAGCTGTCGGCTGCCGCACTATGGAGCATCCACCCCCCGAAACGTATTGGTGGCACGTCGTGCTGTCATGCACAAAGGTGCCAATAACGTAGCCTCAACTCCTTTCCCTTCTTGTTTCAATACTCCATTTTCATCGGGTTTTCTGTGTCTGTGTGTGCGTGTGTGTGTGTGTGTCCTTGCGCCTGTCTACTTAAGTAAGACTGCAGAAGATCATTATCATTATTATTATTATTTTTGCGTTAAGTCTGCTCTGTGTCCACTTTTGCAAGTTGCTTGTTTATTTGCTGCACCACACCTCTCTCCGCTATCTCTGCACAACACACCCCAAGAAATATTGATCGTGCCACATACCATTCCTTGCCTATTGTTAATAAATTATTATTAGGAATGTTCCCTGCTCGTTTTTGTCTTTTCTTCCATTGATCCAGCATGGTCCGAATCCTAGTTTAGCCGGGACTTTATACCCAACAATCCGTTCCTTTTAGCCGGTACATCCTTGGCAGTGTCGCTCGGCTGTATCCGATCCGGTCAGGTAGAGTGATCCAGTTTGGACAAGGCGTACCGAGGGCGTGTTCCCCGGTAATTAAACCACGTGATTAATTAGGTAACCTGATTAACCCATAGATGGGAGGACCCTAGGTCACGGGGTTGAGTTATTGGTGTCCATGGTTGGTTAAGCGACCCGCCGCGTCACGGAATTATCCGTGTGCGACGGCCTACAATTCCAGGGAGTCTGGTGGGAACCGAGATAGCTTCCCCCACCTAGTGGTCTTCTAATCCGACCCCCGGCTCGCAACAATATTTTACCCAGCATTTCTATTTGGTATCTGCCAAGATCGACACCACTTTGGTAATCAATCGGGAACTTTCTATGTTATTTATCAGACATGCATGCAGGTACAACTGTAAGCAGGGCTAATCGTAATATATGTGTAGCTTCTCTGTGCCAAGCAGTTGGATAATCCATAGAAACGGAGAAAACTATGAAATTATGTTTAATCTCCATGACCATGGTGCATAGTTTGACAGCAACAAACAACTTTCACATTGTAATGCCTGTTATTTTGTGGACGCTTGCTCTCCCGGGCTGACACGGGTCGGGCGTGCAGGCATGGTGGGCACAAACGTTCAGAGCGAGAGAAACACTACACACAATGCATCACGATACATGTATGATGTCAAAATGGTCTACAAGTTATAAACTGCAATAATAATTGTTGTCGAACTTCTACTTTTGAGATTTGTGACTTTTTACTTTCCAACACATTGCCGGTAGACAATTTTACTGTGCGTAAACTTACATATGTAATTCTGACAACTTATCAAAAGACCTCACCCTTCCCTTCCACTCCCAATTCTGTCCCATCCTTGCTCTCTTCCCCCACCCTCCCCTTCCAACCCTAAGTCCTCATCATCCCCTCCCAACCTGAAGGCATTGATCCCTTCCTAACCCAAAGCCATATATACCCTCCCCACAGTCAAGCCTTCAAACCCTCCATGTCCCTCTTTACAAAGTTGTCCCTTCTTTACTCTCACCCTCCCGCTCATAAAAGCAAATGGTCATTCCCACGTTGAAACCGTAGAATATGTAACGTTTCTGCTCCCCTATCATGCTATTAACTGACTTCACAGAAACTCGTCAAGGGTCATTAAAAATTACATTCCTCATTTTTTGCTCAAATCTGACACCCCCCCCCCCCTATAATGCTTCAAAAGACTCTCCATAAAAATTACATAAGCTTAACGAAGACAACCCCCTTTACCCATTCCATACTTTAATCCCAAGATGCTATTTATGCCGTTGTTTTTTTTCAGTTACTACAAACTATATTTGAAAAAGTAAAGGCGGTACAGGGTACCGTCAATGAGACCAGGCAGCAATCGGAATCCCTGTTTGCAAATGAGATTAAGTGTTTGGGTTGGAATGGCAATGATGGAATTTAAATAATGCGACCAATGGGATGCAAAACCGAGTGCCGTCCTCGTTACTACAATAATTACAGTTACAGAGAAGTGTTACATCTAAATACCACTAAACCCCACATTTACCACATTCTACCTGTATGATTTACCACTTAGCAGTAGCATATTGCCGGGTCTTTCTTCGACGTCATCCCAATTGTTGTGAACGCCAAGTATTTCATTCATGATGTCACCCCAATTTCCACCTCGGGTTCATACATGTGCGATCTGATAGCCCCTTCTACATAATGAGTTTGACTATCGCCGTAATGAGAGGATTCTTGATCAGAAAAATCTTTGTCAAATTCACTTTCTGACTCGTCTGAGGTGAGTTGTGCGGCCATTATTAATTGCCTGCTGAGATGGTCTTTCCCTCGATGACGTCACACAGATAAAGTAATGACCATGGCGGTTTTCTCTGATTACTTCCACCACCAAAGGTGAAGGAGGTTATGTTTTCACCCCTTTCTGTCTGTTTGTCTGTTTGTGTGTATGCAGGATATCTCAAAAAGCTGTAGGTGGATCCGGATGAAATTTTGTGGACAGGTTCGGTGTGTGACAAGGACGAACTGATTAGATTTTGGTGAAGATCCGGATCCGAATCTGACTACTAGAATTTTAAAGTGATTTTTCACCATTGAGACAGAGGGCAAAACTATATATAGAGCGCGATATCTCAAAAAGTTGTGAAAGGATTCGGACGAAACTTGGTGGACAGGTCGGGTGTGTGGCAAGGACGAATTGATTAGATTTTGGGGAAGATCCGGATGTGGATATGAGAACTATTTAATTTTTTAAGTGATTCTTCACCATTGAGTGATAGGGCCAAAAATGATGTAGTACTGTCAGCATGATATTTCAATAATATATTTGGCCCGATATGTTCTCATGGATCAGGAATTACGTGGCGGAGGTATGCGCTCTACCGAGTGCCCTTTTCGTTATTCATGTGTGATACCTGCTGGGTTGGCTTTTTTAACTGTAACACCTCAAAAAATTATTACAATGAAAAAACATGTTCAGTTATTTGTTTACTTTTTTCAATAATCAATATAATCACAGAAAAAAAAATTGAATTCTGATTCTGTGAACCTTTAAGCATTGTTGATCCGGTTTTTAAACCTTTTGTACTAACCTCAAATTGATTTGCATAAACAGAACCTCATGCTCATTATTTTTGTTTGGAATAAGAATTGTATTAATTTTTGAAAGAGAAAATATATGTACTTGTGTTTGGAAAAAAAGAAATAGGGGGGGACTCCAAATCAACCTTTCATGTATTCTGTATCATATTTTGACAATATCGTAACAAAACAGGTTATTGTCCTATTATGCTCATGCTTTTTCATAATGACCACTTTTGTGGACTGCTAATTACACCGTGCATGCCACCATGTTTATTAATAGTAAGTGCAATTGATCTTGCCCTCAACCCTTGTGAAGGGTAAGTCATTGCGAGATGCATTTGAGAATTAATTGTTACCCATTTCGCATTTCCACTGCGTGCTACATGGGTGTCTCACCTCGCTTTGGCCAGCACTATAGCTCTGTGCTTTGTGTGCTTGGTGACAAGCCATGAAAGTTAAGGTAAAATATTGCGTTGGGACTATTTGTTCATCAGCAGAATCCTTTAGTTAAAGTAGTTGGAGCATAAAGCATTTAAATTGTAATTACCTTGTACCTGAATCCCATGGCAACCAAGCTATCATTTGTGACTGATGCGGTTGAGATGATGGCTGCAGTATCTTGAATGATATTACATGAACCCTTCCCCATACCACCCCCATCCTGTTGTGGGGAGGGGGCCAGGGCACATGTTGTGACCAGGTTGATGCTTCAACATCTGTTTTCCCAAAAGGCTATGTGGCCATGCTAATTACAGCAAATTCTGTTTGGCCTCTTGCTGTTCCCACTTGCAGTGGAAATCTGTCTGCATGACGTGCCAGCTATTGGTTGTGATGTCTCGGGCAGAGAAGGGTGCCTCATTGTAAATATATGTGTTTGTAGATATTTTTTTCTCTGAAAATGGGTTACATATTGAAGTTAAGCTCAGGTTTACAATAGCAGAACCCTTTCCCTGTTGGCTGAGAGAGAGGATCATATCTCTGTTATAGATTCAGTGGATCATGAATGGTTTGCAGATGCTTTGGCACAAAGGGTTGAAACATCAGTCATAAGTAATGCATTTCCAAGAATATTATTAACTTGCAGATATAACTGCCAAGGTATTGTCATGGAATGGAATTGCATTTGATAAAACTCTATGGCCATAGAATATGATCACAAGAACAACGATCCTGTGATGAATGGAATAAATGGAGACAACAATCCCTGGCAGATGGGCTTGAAACACTGCCCACTGGAATGCCCTGATATCATACACATACAAAGCCTGGTTTTGGCTTGATGGTTAAGGTGGCTGGCTAAGAATCTTAAGGTCTTTAGTTTGAGCCCCTATCGTGCCGTTGCAATAACACCAGGTGGGTTGACTCGGCCTGTCGTCCTGAGGTCAGCAAAATGAGTAACAGCTTGCTAGTAACAGGGGCACTGCATCAGCGGCACAGCCACGCTTCCAGAAAATTATGCAACCAGCAGCCACAGGCTGCATACGAAACAAAAACATACATACGCCTACAACCAGCCAAAATGAATAAACCTTGTAAGTAGATTTGGATGCCGTAAGCAAAATTGTAAGACATTGTTATTTATGCAAACGGAGCTTGGAGACGATGCACATGCTGAGAGGATATAACAATCGGACAGACACAGTCATATTACTTGTTTATATTTTATAGGTGATAAGTGCCTTTAGAGTGGCTGAGAATAAAATAAGCAGTGTTTGTTCATATTACCTGCTTCTATAAGCCTTTTCACCTCCACTCTTTTGTGAAATAGAACTTTCTTGAGAGGCAGCTCTGCATGCACTTGTGGTCCTTTAAATTTTTCCAGTGTGTGTCTCATGAAATTTAAATGTAAAGTTGCCATTGTTGACCACGCACGAACTTTCTAATGAAGTGAAAATTTGTCAGGACAACCACTGAAGCGACGTGTGCATAGGGTTTATTTCATGTGTACTCTATCTGCTTGTGTGTGTTTTGCATGACAGCTCTTTACACGACAGTCACATTTCCCTTCCTGTTCGCGGTCATGTTTGGAGATCTTGGTCATGGAGCCCTCATGTTGGCTTTCGCGCTGTGGATGGTTATTCGAGAAAGCCGCCTGCTCGCTCAGCGAGTAGACAACGAGGTTTGTGCTCAAATATGTTGTCAAATATAGAGGTCGTGCATCCATTCTGGAAGTGCAAGACTTGCATTCGGTAGATATGTCAGAATATGAAGGATCCATTGTTCTTTGTGTCACATGAAGTCAAATGTCAATTCTCCCCCTACCCTTACCCCACAACCCCCCCGAAACCCTTCTCGACCCACCACACCACACTTGCGTAGATTTGGAATACATTCTTTGCTGGGCGTTACATCATCCTTCTGTTGGGTGCTTTCTCCATGTACACGGGAATCATCTACAACGATTGCTTTGCCAAGGGTCTGGACATGTTTGGGTCTTCATGGAGTCCACGTGCCATGTTCACCAAGCACAACTGGACGTTAGTTTGGAGTCTTGGCATGGGGTGCAGACGGGAAGGTGTCTCGTAGGGTAGTGGCCGACTATGGGAATTAGCTTTTTGCGGTTTTTCTGTGATGATGAATATCCTTTTCTCAAAATGTTGTGTTTTTAAAAAATCTTGTATAGTTTGTGCTTCAGAATGTGAGTTGTATTTACAAAAAATTGTTATACACACCATGTGAGCATTATCGTGATCCATCTGAGCTTCCTCCATCTTCACAATTCACATCCATGTTCTGCAGAGATGCTGACCTGAAGGCCAACAGTTTGCTGCAGTTGGATCCAGCAGTGCCCGGTGTTTTTAACGGACCATATCCCTTTGGCATTGATCCAGTGAGTGCAGCCAACTCTTTGACCTCAACAACCCTTGCATCATCCCCCCCACCCCCATCCTTTATTTCCCTGTTTAGTGTCACATTTCTTTTTCATGAAGTGTATGGGTGTCTAATTAACTGCCAAATGAACTTACTGCTAATTGCTGTGAGTGTTTTTTACGGACTTTAGTGAAGTCATTCTCGGCTTTCTGTATTGATTTTGTTGTGCAGATTCTTGACTTGACAAATTTGATAAAACGGTTGGGTACCAATCATTAATCTTGAGTTATCACACAATGAATGGACCTACATATCTGGAGAGGCTAATTATTGAGCATTTTTGTTGTAAATCTAATTTACCCTTTGTACATGTCATGTGAACCTCAACTCATGCTCAAATTACTCTATCAGTGTTTGCTCCCCACAACACCGCTTTGAGCCATGTATCCGTTGGGTTGAGGGTTTGCAAATTGTTATCCACTTGGGGTAACTTTTTGAAATTTAATTTTGGATAAGACTCACTTTGAAAGGCAGTTTGAGCTGGTATGGTGACCGGTTTAACGTAGCAGTAAATGTGAGGCTCTGATAATGCTTCGAGCGTTCTGACGTGTTTGCCGAATTCCACCTTGTCACACGCGTTAAGCTGAAGCATTTTCATGCAACGGCCTTGCATAGTCAATATCCTGTGTCAACGCATCGACAATTAGTCTGCATTTGATTGTACAAAGCATCCAATTCGTTAACAAAAGGTGTGCTGTTTGTACGAGCAAATCTGCCGCTCTGAAGAATTGTCACGTAGGATGTGTGCTTGCACTAATTGTATTTTGGTTTGTGCCAGCAAGAAGGCATTACCAGAACAGGTGGTTAGTATCAATTTGCCTTTGCTTTCAGCAGTGGCACGTCCAATGCTTCATAGGTCTAACTCGGCAATTTTTTTTAACCACATTGCATAATCCCAACACAATTGCAGTTGACTGTAGTTTGGATGTACATGTGTATAATGGAGAAAAAAAAGGACATTATGCTGCAACCTGAGCTACTGGAGATAACGGCCTCGTGGGCACGTTATTTTTATTTCTCTCGTGGTTACGTACAGCCGTCGCGATCGTCTCATGAATATTCTTCCTTCCTCGTCAATTTTTCATTCATCTAGTTTGGAATAGCTGTGTTAATCTTGATTAAAAAAAAAATTGCGATTGTTGCAGTACTTTTATTATGTGGCCACTAATTTTGTGCTGGATACATGTAGGAAATTTTATAACTATTGTGTTTTGATAAGCAGGCAGCTGTTTTTATTTTTATATCATAAGATTGGCATTTGGGTGAGAATGTTGCATTGGCTCCCTAATTCTCCCTCACATTGTTTTTGTTGCTGCATTTCTTTTTTTTCTTCGTTTTTTTTTGGGAGGGGGGGGGGGAGAGCTGGATTTAAACTGCTAAATGGTGTTTGCTACTTTATTTATTTTTACTTTTATGCACAGCTCATAAAAACAAGTTTATATCATGAATTTTAAAATGCTTGTCAAAGAAGCTGTCAAACTCGATGCAAGTTCTCCGTTTGATGTTCCGACCGAAATCAGACCGTTTGATGTGCAATCATTACCGTGCTACTGTCTCAACTTCACCTCGACAGATCTGGCACATCGCAACAAACCGTCTCAACTTTCTCAACTCGTACAAGATGAAGATGTCTGTGATCTTGGGTATCGTTCACATGGTGTTTGGAGTCATGCTCAGCTTTTTTAACCACAGGTATGTTTGTGAGTCTATCAAATCCCGAGCACTGACACCAAAAATCAACAACAAAGGAATACAGTTACATAAAACTTTGGTTTGAAACGAGAATGGTTTGAGCCTTTGAAAGTCACGTGTTGGAAGATTTCTGATTCATTGTTAATCGAATAATAAAGCTTTAACATTCCTTGTTTAAATAAAAATCGTTTGTCCTTACGATGTATTTATTCACAAATATTTGGGTTTAAAAGGTATCATTTGTGACTTCAAAGTCCCTGCATGCCATTCGTGAATGACAATTTTGTTAATGCTGCGCTTTTGCCACTCACTCTCAGGTTTTTTCAAAAGAAGTGGAACATTTACCTCCAGTTCATTCCAGAGATGTTGTTCTTGTTATCACTCTTCGGTTACCTTGTCATCCTCATCTTCTACAAATGGTGCAATTACACTGTGCATGATTCTCGAAATGCACCCAGCTTGCTGATCTCCTTCATAAACATGTTCCTGTTCACTTATGAAGACTCAAACACACGCCTTTACCGAGGCCAGGTATACTGATACATCCTTGCGCTACCGTTGTTTCTGTACGTGGACTCTGAATTTTCGTAACACTTGTTCTGCTCTCTCCCAACTCTACCGCTTCCTTTATTGTCTGAATTAATGAGTTTAGTAAGCAATTGTAATGTGATAGGAACTCTTGGAGGAGAGACCCGACCCATCCTATACATTTTTGTGAAACTTTACTTTGATTTGTTCCCTCTGTAGTGAATGGTTTTGCTGCTATCTGTATGCAATGAGTGAATGGTAGGTCATATGATCAGGAATGTCATTGTGTGCTTGTCCAGAATGGCTTCCAATCATTTCTGATGGTGTTAGCTCTGCTGTGCATCCCTTGGCTTCTGTTTGCCAAACCTGTGGTTCTGTGGTATGAAGATCGAAAAAAAAGGCATCTTGTGAGTATTTACATTTTTCTCCCACTACCCTTGGAATTGAGTGATTGAGCTGATGTTCTTGAACAAATAGTTTCAACGAGAGAGGTTGTTCAAGATTTTTGGACTTTGTCATAGATTGTTGCATTCAGACCTTACAGTGGCACTTGATGATGTAGCTTGAGCATTTCATTGGATTAGAACACTTTTCACCCCACAGTCGAGGCACATCATGGTGTGTTGAGAACTCAACTTGACAGTTTATCTTTCTATAATTGCCGGGTACTTCATGCCAACTGACACGGGGGTACAAAGGAAGGACTTTTGTTTTGAGTGCTGTGAATTTTACGCTTGACAATATATTATAAATTGCTTTTGTTCAAGTATATATTTTTTGTTTGCAAAGTTGAGGCTTGTGGAGGAGCTAGAATATTGAACGTATCAGGACATTACAGAACAAAAAGAGCAGCAGAAAGGAATGGGTGGGGGAGGGGGTCACCAACAGCAGGGTTGAGGGACAAAATAGAGGGAGACTTGGACGAATGAGGGGTAGGGGAAGATGCATGGGGTGGTCAAGATGGATAGAGAAGCAAACTCTCAAGAAGTTAAAAAAAAAAATACTGGAAAGAGCTGGGCTTGAGGAGGGTTAGTCGGGGTAGAAATGATCATGGTTTTAGAGGGGGGATGATCTGAGATGGTGATGAACATCTGTCTTGAAGAGACATTGAAGAGAATGTAAAAGATCGTTCCACAGTTAGGAAAAAAGAGGAACAAATGAGTGGAGGTGAGCATTGATTTGAGATTTTGGGAGCTTCACCAGAAGGGGGTTGTTGGTAGAGCATGTGCACCCTGTAAAATCCTGGGTGGGGGGCATGGGATACAAAGCATGGAAAGAGTAGAGGATGCAAGACCAGAAATAAGGCAGTTGTAGATAGAGACCACTGGCCTGTCTGTGATGGCGAAGTGATAGGCCCAGAGACTCAGCTTCATCACAGGGGATTCCATTAATCTTGAAGGCCTTGGTTTCCATTGTGTCAAGCTGAGCAAGGTGTGAGGCAAGGGTGCCAGTCCAGAGGGGAGAGCATTACTCCATCAAGCTGCAGATGAAGGTCTTGTAGGTGGATAAAAGTTGAGGTGTTCCCAAGGAAGGGCGTTGCACGATTGAGGATGCCCAATCATCGATTGGCTTTGGAAACCAACTTGGAAATGTGGTTTTCCCAAGAAAGATCATGGCTCATAGTGAGACTCAAAGGTTTGAGTGACTGAACTTCTTTGAGAGGCTTGTTAAGAAAGTAAATGGGAAAGTTTTCCGGATGATCCTTTTGGAAAGAGAGAGTGACCATGTGATATTTGTCAGGATTAAAAGGCTTATTGCATGTTTTTGACCAGCTTGTGATAATATCATCATCTGAAGAGAGGGAAGAGGCTGCTGCCTACCTGTAAAGTGAAGGATGAGGGATGTCACAGCAGAGGGTAGAGTCTTCAGCAAAGAGATAAAGAGGATTTTCCAGTCAGAGAGCTCATTTATGATAATGAGGAATAGGACTTGGGGTACTCCAGCCTTGACAAGGAGAGGAGATGAGAGGATTTTACTGAGAGCCACACGTTGCCGACTACAGTAGAGAAAGTCAGTAAGCCATATGCGGAGTTTGCCTTGGAGAGCAAGGCAGGGTGCCAGTCCATCGATAGCTCGAGATATGTCGAGAGACATGGCCATGATCTCATGTCTGGCATTGAGGGCCTCCATCAGTTGTTGGGATATAAGACATATCGTGTCAAAGGTAGTAACCTGATCTGAATCTGAGTTGGTGATGTGAGATTAAGCTGTTGGACAAAGGAAGGATTTCATTTCAACTGCGATGATGGATTCCATAACCTTGCTGATGATTGCAACGAAGCTGATATGTCTGGAGATGAGGGCTTGGTTTCTGCACTTTTTTAATGGAATGCAGTGATGTTGGTGGATTTCCAAGCCGATGGTGGAGTTAAAAGAGCAGAAAGAGGATGTGCAGGTTCTGCTGATGCCTTCCGGTCTATTTGCAGAATCAGAATCAGAGGTGGGGTTTGCCAAAAACATCTCCACCTTCACATGTGTAAAAAAAAAAAAAAAAAACACAGTCCAGGAGCAATTGGATATGACAGGAAAGGATGGGGACAGAGCACAAGGGGTTGGGGACACAATATCTGGAAGCAAACACAGAATTGAGGCATTTGACCTTCTCATGAGTGAAGTCTGCTGTGGTGCCATTTGAAGAGAGGGAATGGATGGAGGGGAAGCATACGCTGGAGAAAGATTTAACAAGGTGCCACCAAGTTTTAGAGGAGGGTGACAAGTTGGAAAGTTCATTCTTTTGGTTGGACAGATGTTGTTTTCTGGCTCTCCTGAGAGTGAACACACACTTGTGGACTTTGTGGAATTATCTGAGATTTTCTTGGTCAGATTTGCCTTCCAGGAAGAGAAGGCAAGTTGTTGCCAAGCAACTGCCTCACCATGAAAATTGCTTGAAAAAAAAATACATTAAGGTTATCCCAAAAGCATTTCCTTTTTGTTTTCTCAAGAAGTCAGTCTTCCTTTTTTTTGTTCATATGAATATTTACTTTCACTCATCATCATCATCATCATCATCATGTTCCATACTCAATGCAGAGCATTGGTGCTGCTGAAGCTGTTACTAGGCTACAATCCTGGTCAGGCCTCCACTCCAGCGCAGGAAGTCAAGACGGGAATTTGGAATTTGTTAATCGTGCCAGCGATAGCTCGTCTACTCTTCGCGAATGACACCGTGGGGTCTTTAACGTTCACCAACTAATGCCGGCAGACTGGGCGCCCAGTTTAATGTCTGTCCGAGGGACAGCACACACATTGATGAATCACCCTGCTGTTTATATCACCAGGATAACCGTTTATAGCCGGGTAAGGATTCAAACCTAGGCTTAACAGCTTAAAGATTAGTGTGCATGTCTCTTGGCCATCCTACAGCCCTTACTTTCACTGTTTTCATGAATTTATCATTTACTTTTGTACTAATACTGTTGGGTTTATGCATATTTTTGATCTACCTTGTCATTACCATTAACTGTTTGATTTTGGTGGATGTATAGAAGGTCCTGATTGCATCAATGTTTGTTTGTCCGAGGTGCTGTTCTGTGTCTGCACCACACAGGCTATGCTTTTGGTGCAATCCTTGCGTTATTTTTTGAATGCCTGACAGATTGTTACATTTAGCTTTGCAGTAGTCCACACTCCTGATAAGCAGGCACGATTCATGAGATGAAGTTGCACGAATGGAAATGCTTGCTGTCATGTTGCTTTTCAATACTGCCTTTTTGCGAGCGAGGTTATAAGATGAGTGCATTCAATGCATGGTTTCTCTGCATGCATATTACTTCATTTATTTTCAACTATCTTAAGACTACACCCTGTAAATGGCAAATTTGGTGTTCACTTAAAAACAATTGGTTATTACAGAGGAATATAATTAGGTGTTGGTGATCCATAATGGGTATGCCAACCACTAGATGCTATTGCTAAACCTTCAGAGTTTTAGTCATCGTGTAGCTCCTCAGAGTAGCAAAACGTTGAACGGAGAACCTAAAGGTCAAAAATTGGACGCTGCCTTGCTTGCCCCCTACCACGACAGGCTAACCACCTGTCTTGTGGTAGTGACCAAGTAGAACCACCTACGGCAATGACCTCGCCGCCATCTGGTGATGAAGTAGCATTTCGCCCCGGGCAAGCAGCCACGGTGAGTGCCAGCATGCGAGGCTCGTTGATTCCTCAGTTCTCTTGGCATTCTATTGAACTGCCATTTGCAGGCATGACGAGGCCAAATGCAATCTTGCATCCTTTTCTGGGGAAAAAATGAAAAAAAAATCCGTTTAGCTCATTTGCAGTAATGTGCATTGGTAATGGAAACCCGCATTGTGCAGTTTTCCTTGGTTGACGTTCACCCAGGAATCTCATCACTGTTTGCTTTGCTTTCACTTAACGTGTCCTGGGTAAAGGCAACTTGACACATTTGGCTGACATATTGTACTGCTTGTGCAAAGCTTGAAAGCATGACCTTTAATGTTCATCTTGGTGCGAAGTGGAACCTCTTAACTTTTTCAATCAGTTTCTGCCCCCTCCCCACCCCCTCCCACAAAATCTCCCCATCCCCTGCCCTCACACTCCCCAACTCAAAGGAATGTTACCAAACCAACCCCTTTGGTGTTAAACAAAATTGACAGCTATGCATATTCCTTGTTGGTTATTTCTTTTCTCCCTAGATATTCTCAATGTGACCTCACCTTTTCCCATAACAATGGCTTGTTAGCTCGCTGCATTTTCAATGAGTATTTACAATATTTTCTTACAGTTGAATACATAACTGGATGTTCTTGATGATGTACACTGCAGTGCATTTTTTTTCTCATCTGGAGTAACCCGTATGTGTTTCAACCAAACTGTGCAGAGATGTCTCTCCCTTTTTGGGACGCAGTGCCCTGGCGTCCCTGACAAGGTGTCACCACAATGTGCCTCACTGTAGGGAACCACGAACTTTGCAGGGCTGCGTGTGGGGAATGGCCCTACTGACGAGGATGCCGGCATTATCGAGCACGATGAGTTGAGCAATCGCATGGATGAGGAAGAGACGGTGAGTTGGCCAAGTATACCCCTATAGATAGTCGTTTGCATGGGCCATCGCTCGATTAAGTATCCCTCCACCCGTACTTTTACTCTCGGACCATGTTGCACCATTGAAGCCCCCCCCCAATCCCTCCCTTCCCTCCCTGTGAAATTAGCATTAGAACCTTGTCTTCACAAGTCTGCACCAGACTGCCAGAGCTGCCTCTGTAATTGCTAAAACTTAAGCCAAACAGAAAACATTTCTTTCCGACAACAGCAAAATATTACGGTAATTATTTACGAGGAAACAATTTTTGAAAGCATTTTAATATGGGGAAAGCATTTCATGCAAATTACTCTGCAAAACTTTGTGGTTCATGTTGATAGCATGTTCATCTTCTTTTTTAAATTTTATTTCAAGACGCAGTTCATTTCTTCAACTACTCCAACATCTCAACTACACCAGCATTTTTGTTGCACATACAGTTAGGCTGTGAATTCATAATTGCAAGTTAGTTCCAATAAAGTGATGTATATTTTAAGTTTAAGATTAATTTTAAGAATGACAATATTAATAGAAAAGTAGATTTAAGGATGCTGTGAAAGGGTAAGGCACAGGTATGATGGGCCACATGATCTAACCCCGTGGGCATAAAACTTGATATGCAATGCCTATAGAAGGTCTATAGGACGCTGCCTTGCAGTACGATATCATTTTTGGCCTTATCTCTCAATGGTGAAGAATCACTTTATATATTAAATATTTCTCGTATTCAGATCCCGATTCGGATCTTCACCAGAATCGAAAAAATTCGTCCTTGCCACACACCTAACCTGTCCACAAAATTTAATCCGCATTCGTCCACAACTTTTTGAGATATCCTGCACAAAAACAAACAGACAAACAAACAGAAAGGGGTGAAAACATAACCTCCTTCACCTTCAGTGGCAGAGGTCACCTTCAGAGGTCAATCATTACAATTTAACACAGGAGGAGGCTAATTAACTTGGTGTGTGATTTTGAAGGTGATTGGTTACATCTGAACTAATTTACAATTGCTATTATCAGGGGGGTGGATACTTATCCAACCAAAATGTACTAGTTTTGTATTTTTAATTTTATGTAATTTGTGGAATTTGTTTTTCACTTGGAAGTTGTGGATTACGATGTGTAAATATCGGTGGAAAAAGTCTGATTTAATGCAATTTTATTTCAGGCTATAAGGCAACAAAAGGTGAAAAATTTGAAAGGAGGTGTAGACTTTCTATAGGCACTGTAACTACCCTTGTGAGGTGAATGAATGGTCAATATTATGCACACACTTTTTACCAGTTACATAGAAATACAATACTCAGGCTTACAAAATTGAGTTTTTGAATACTAAAATAGACGAAATCTGAAACACATGATTGAGGAAATCAGAATATCTGCAAAATCGTGTTGGTACTGCATATATCGATAATTGGTATTTATAAATATGGTTCACAGCCTCTCTCCAACCCCCATCCCCCTAATTCCCCCCCCCTACTCACCCGCTATACCTTGCACACATGTAAGAAGTATACACAGAGAAAAATATTGAGCATGGACTACGTTTTGCTGGATCAATGTCAAATAAAATTATTCAAAAATCAGAATGCTGATCAAAAATAAAAACATATATTGGTGAAGTAGGCATGTTCAACAAATGGCTTGAGACAAATTCAGGGGTTTTATTTATTTATTTTTTAATTAAAAACATATATATTTATCACAAAATGATGTCTGCAATGGATGTGTTACACCAAAAAACACTGACCTCAGAATGGGGCTGCTGACAACTCTTGTGTATAGGTCTCATGTCAGTCAATGATGACAACCAGTGATATAACAAGGGAATAATGTCTCGTAAGATAAACAATGTGTGCGAGCACCATTATAATGACTGCTTGAACCCTCATTCTCATCCCTTGAATAAACTGCCAGAGAGAATTCAAGGATGTGATACAGTTTCCAACTTTGCCACCCATGCAAATTTCCTTTTCTGCCATAATTCTCTGTAGTCGGACCTGTTACCAACTTTTGTATATGAGAATACAACTCTCATGTACTATAATTCTAACTGCAGAATTTTTTCTTGGGACAGTCTGTACAGGGGGGGGTCTATTTTCTTAAATCTATGCCCAATAATGTGCTGTATTGGTTTTCAGTCTATCCTCTTTACTGGCCAGGGCAAGATTGATGTCATCGTTTTGCAAGAAGTTGGTAACTGCACTAAAATGGTGGGGTCTGGCATTGTCATCCATGAATACAAGTCTTGTGAGAAGTGTGTGGTTGTCAAAATGTGGAACGACAACACAATTCAAAATGTCCCATGGTACTTTCCTCCTGTCAGTTTACCTTGTACATTGAGAAGATCAAACTTACAATTGCCCGCCATCAAATGTGACGGAATGTACAATGTCCTTGGATGCACTTGGCTGTGTATGATTGTTACCAAACCTGAATTTTACAATCGGTTACGTGCAAGACAAATCGGCTCTCATCAGACCAATGGATCTTCCTCCAGAATGTGAGATTCCAGTGCTAGTGTGCCTGGCACCATGCAAGCAGGCTGCTTTGTATTCTGGGGTGAGAAGAAGGTGTCTTGGTTTCCAGGCTTTTGTAACCTGCAGCACAAAGCTGGTTCTGGATAGTTCTCGTGGATAACCTCCCAGGGTGATTCCATTCATGCCACAACACTGTGCCCGTGACAAAAGGAATGCACCTGAGAACTATGATCAGAGTTGCATTTTCTGCTTGAGCTCCCCTGAGTTGTCCAGATGAA
>NC_140964.1:51231470-51242475 GCF_056783735.1 Eptatretus burgeri
TTCAGGGAGCTCTCAGTTTGGAAAACAGAGTCGCTGAGAGAAGGCGTCCTCGTGTGTGAAGAACAGTCGGGTTATCGAGGCGTGCTCGGAGTCGCTTCAAAGCGAGCGAATGAAGGAGGCACAGTGTTGGATCTGCCGGGAGAGACGCTGAACCGACTTGCACGTCGAGTCTGCCTTTTTGGGGCACTGGGAGAGGTGGCCTGCACGGAGAAGCTGAGAGGGCGGAGTTGGGAAGTCCGGCATCGAGGCGGGAAGGCAGGAGAGGAGACTCCGGAGCTTCTGACGGTCCCTACTCACACCAACGGCTCGACACGTTTGCCGGAGTCCGGCACCTTGATTTGGGCCTTGTCTGGGAAACAGGCCAAGCCTGGATTTGTATGCTGGACCGTGAGAGAGATCGGCTGAGGCCTATCGTCGACCTTACGCGGGGTCAGAGCGCGCGGAGATTGCATGCGGTGCGAAAGGGTCAAAGGGAGGACGAGCTCCATTTCGCCACGTGGCACGTTCGAACGGGAGTTCGAATTCGTGGACATCCGCCTGTTGCGAGCGACATTCGTGCTTTTGACACTGTCTTCTCGTCCATGAGACATCACCAAGTACTCCGTCTTGTCTTGCGTGCATGCTGTTTGTCTGTCTGCCTCTTTGTCTGCACGTTATCTAAGGCATATTTCGGTAGCGACCCCCTCGAAACCTGTACTCCGTAGTCCCCTAGTTAAGAACAGGTTAAAGATAGTTAATAAAACCATTGTCGTGAATTTTGCTTGTGTTGTGATCTCCGATGTTACCCAATAATCTGGTTAATTCGTATGAAGTTGCCGCTATGGATTAATTCGTGTCGCATCGAGGAACGATCCGTTCGATTGGCATATAAAACCAAAATGGTTACAGACTGCAGAAAATGCTCGGCATCTGATACAACCAGTCTGTAACCAGGGGTTCTATTTCCCCAACTGGAAAGGTACAAGGATTACGTTGGTATCGCGATTGAAGGCGCGTGACCCGAGGCCTGTGCTGAGCCGGCCGGCGTTATAAACCCCGGAGACAGTGGTGGTGAGGGTGGCGCCTCAGACCGGGTGAGAATCCCGCCACCCCGGATCCGCAACAATATGTATACATATATATATATATATATATATATATATATACATATACATATACATATACATATATATATACATATATATATATATATACACATATATATATATATATATATATATATATATATATATATATATATATATATATACACACATATACATTAAGCCTGGTGTTGGCGCAGTGGTAAGGGCAGTGGCTTGGGACCCAAGAGGTCCTGAGTTCAAGCCCCGTTGGGACACTGAATTAATATATGTATGTATATGTATATGTATATATATATATATATATATATATATATATATGTGTATATATATAATGTGTATATGTGTATATATATATATATATATATATATATATATATATATATATATATATATATATATATAAACCAAGTCGAAAACACCAGGGGGTTGACTCAGCCTGCCATCCTTCCGAGGTCGGCGAAATGAGCACCAGTTGTACTGGGCCCGGTGTATGCCCCGGTTAGAATAGGTGTACCATATCCCTGTGTGTCGTAAGAGGCGACCAGGGTTGCGTCAGGAAGGGCATCCGGCGTAAAAACCGATGCCAAATCATTATGCGGACAACAAAACGAATTTCCATACCGGATCGGTCGAGGTCCGGGTTACCAACGACCGCCACCGGTACCGGTGGTCAGCAGGGTACCAGTGGAAATTGTGCTACTGCTGGGCGAAGGAGGAGAAGGAGACGGGGATGGCGAGTCCGGAGGCAGTGGGAGAGGGGGAAGGGTAGAAGTGTGAAGGTGAGAGTTGGAACTCTGAATGTTGGGACGATGACTGGCAAAGGGCGAGAGTTGGCTGATATGATGGAGAGAAGAAAGGTGGACATACTGTGTGTACAAGAGACCAAGTGGATGGGGAGTAAGGCGAGGAGCATTGGAGGTGGTTTCAAACTGTTCTACCATGGTGTGGATGGGAGGAGAAATGGTGTCGGGATAATCCTGAAGGAAGATCATGTCAAGAGGGTATTGGAGGTGAGGAGGGTGTCTGACCGAGTGATGAGTGTGAAGTTGGAAATTGAAGGGGTGATGATGAATGTCATCAGTGCATATGCCCCACATATGGGGTGTGAGATGGAATATAAAGAAGATTTCTGGAGTGAGTTAGATGAAGTGGTGGAGAGTGTATCCAAGGATGAAAGAGTGGTGATTGGAGCAGATTTCAATGGACATGTTGGGGAAGGGAATAAAGAGGATGAGGAGGTGATGGGGAGGTACGGTCTCAACAAGAGAAATGTGGAAGGGCAAATGGTGGTAGAGTTTGCAAAAAGAATGGAAATGGCAGTGGTAAACACGTATTTCAAGAAGAAGGAGGAACACAGGGTGACATACAAGAGTGGAGGAAAGTGCACACAGGTGGATTACATCTTAAGTAGGAGATGCAACCTGAAAGAGATTAGTGACTGTAAGGTTGTGGCAGGGGAGAGTGTAGCTCGACAGCATCGATTGGTGGTCTGTAGGATGACTTTAGAGGTGAGGTTGAGGAAGAGAGTGAGGGCTGAACCAAGGACCAGATGGTGGAAGCTGAAGGAGGAAGACTGTTGCGTGAAATTTAGGGAGGAGGTGAGACAGGCATTGGATGGTGGTAAAGATGGGTGGGATGATTGGGCAACGACAGCAGAAGTTGTGAGGGAGATAGCTAGGAAGGTACTTGGTGTGACATCTGGACAGAGGAAGGAAGATAAGGAGACTTGGTGGTGGAATGAGGAAGTACAGGAAAGTAAAAGGAAGAAGGGGTTGGCGAAAAAGAAGTGGGATAGTCAGAGAGATGAAGAAAGTCGGCAGGAGTACAAGGAGTGGCGTCGAAAAGCAAAAAGAGAGGTGGCTAAGGCCAAGGAAAAGGCATATGACGAGCTGTATGAGAAGTTGGATACAAAAGAAGGGGAAAAGGATTTATACCGATTGGCAAGACAGAGGGACCGAGCTGGGAAGGATGTGCTGCAGGTTAGGGTGATAAAGGACGCAAATGGGAATGTGCTGACGAGCGAGGAGAGTGTGTTGAGAAGGTGGATGGAGTACTTTGAGGAGCTGATGAATGAAGAAAATGAGAGAGAGAGAAGGTTGGAAGAGGTGGAGATAGTGAATCTGGAAGTGGGGTGGATCAGTAAGGATGAAGTGAGGACTGCTATGAAGAAGATGAAAAGTGGAAAGGCGGTTGGCCCAGATGACATACCAGTGGAGGCATGGAAGTGCTTAGGAGAGATGGCAGTGGGGTTGTTAACCAGATTGTTTAATAAAGTCTTGGAAAGTGAGAGGATGCCGGAGGAGTGGAGATTAAGTGTGCTGGTTCCGATTTTCAAGAATAAGGGTGATGTGCAGAGCTGTGGAAATTACAGAGGGATAAAGTTGTTAAGCCACACCATGAAGTTGTGGGAAAGAGTAGTGGAAGCTCGGTTGAGAGGAGAGGTGACGATCTGTGAGCAGCAATATGGGTTTATGCCAGGAAAGAGCACCACTGATGCGATGTTTGCTTTGAGAATGTTGATGGAGAAGTATAGGGAAGGCCAGAAAGAGTTACATTGTGTGTTTGTGGATTTAGAGAAAGCTTATGATAGAGTGCCAAGAGAGGAGTTGTGGTATTGTATGAGGAAGTCGGGAGTGTTGGAGAAGTATGTGAGGATCGTGCAGGATATGTATGAGGACAGTGTGACAGCGGTGAGGTGTGCGCTAGGAATGGCGGACCGGTTTAAGGTTAAAGTGGGATTGCACCAAGGATCGACTCTGAGCCCTTTCCTGTTTGCAATGGTGATGGACAGGTTGACGGACGAGATCAGACTGGAGTCTCCATGGACCATGATGTTCGCGGATGACATCATGATCTGTAGGGAGAGTCGGGAGCAGGCTGAATCGAGAGTACATGTGCGTAAATGAGAGGGAGGGTGGTGGTATGGTGCAGTTGCAAGGAGTTGAGGTGGGGAAGGTGGATTGGTTTAAATACTTGGGATCAACTGTCCAAAGTAACGGAGAGTGTGGGAGAGAAGTGAAAAAGAGAGTGCAGGCAGGATGGAGTGGGTGGAGAAGAGTTGCAGGAGTGATTTGTGACAGAAGGGTAGCTGCAAGAGTGAAGGGGAAAGTATACAAGACGGTAGTGAGACCAGCTATGTTGTATGGTTTGGAGGCGGTGGCGCTAACAAAAAGACAGGAAGCAGAGCTGGAGGTGGCAGAGTTAAAGATGCTGCGATTCTCGTTGGGAGTGACGAGGATGGATAGGATAAGAAATGAGTGTATTAGAGGGACAGCGCAGGTAGGACGGTTTGGAAACAAAGTGAGAGAGGCGAGATTGAGATGGTTTGGACATGTGCACAGGAGGGAAACGGAGTGTATCGGGAGAAGGATGTTGAAGATGGAGCTGCCAGGCAGGAGGAGAAGAGGAAGGCCAAAGAAGAGGTTCATGGATGCGGTGAGGGCGGACATGCGGGTGGTTGGAGTGTCAATGGAAGATGTGGAGGATAGAGCGAAATGGAGACAGTTGATCCGCTGTGGCGACCCCTAACGGGAGCAAGCCGAAAGAGGAAGAAGAAGAAGATATATATACACATATACATATACATATACATATATATATATATATATATATACATATACATATACATATATATATATATATATATATATATATACATATACATATACATATATACATATATATATATATATACATATATACATATACATATACATATATATATATATATACATATATATATATATATACATATACATATACATATACATATATATATATATATATACATATATATATATATACATATATATATATATATATATATTATATACATACAGTGGTGCCCCCAGAATCCGAATTTAATTCGTTCCATGAGGCTGTTCGGATTCCAAAAAGTTCGGATTCCAAAACTATTTTCCCAATAAGAAATAATGGAAAGTGAATTAATCCGTTCCTGGACCCCAAGAAAACCTACTTTCAAGACACTTTTAACTGAAATTACCCATGTTTAAGGTAAAATAAGATGAGTAAATTACCTTTTCTGGTTCATGAATCTTCTTCCAAGCCTGGGGGATGAGCAGGAGCATTGTCGCGTCTTCAATCAGGTCTGGATGCAGCTCCGGCCTATCAGTGGCCATTGGGATCCAAAACGTAAACTGTTCAGCCTGGTGGAGGTGTGTAATTAACCAGGAAGCACCAAATGGTGTTTTATATCCCAGTACACTCTGGAGACACAAACGTGCCGTTTTCATCGCACGGTTCCACGGGAGAGAATCAAGAGGTGAAGCGATTGGGTAACGCAGCATGACGTCACTACCATGCTCGCGAAAAAAATGTTGAGTTCTTTAAACCCGATTCGTCAGAGGGTTCATTGAATGAGTTGGCTTCACGACGGGTTTTCATGCTTTTATTTTTCAGAATCGTACACACGGTCGATTTCGGCAGCTCGAACATGGCAGCGAGATCAGACACACACATATCGCTCTCATGCTTAGCGATAAGTTCTTTCTTCAACTCAATTGTCGTTCTCACGGAGTTCCTCTTACTCCTATTTGCTTCACCGCTCTTCTTGGGTGCCATGGTGAATGCACAAGGGTGATAATTGAAAAAAACAAAACGGCACAAATCAAGGTGAAAACACGAGGTAAAGTAGCGATCGACACACGAGAGATGCTTTCACGAGTACTTCCACCGACGAACTGAATGAACAAAGCGCGAAGATGCGGGTCGAACAGGCGGGGGAGACGCACGTGAACAAACAGGAACGCTATGTGGTGTTCGGTTTTTGAAAATGTGTTCGGTTTTTAGGGCAACATTTTCTCGAAAAAATTGTTTGGATTCCAATTTGTTCAAACAATGGGGCGTTTGGATTCTGGGGGCACCACGGTGTATACATATATACATATATATATATATATATATATATATATATATATATATATATATATATATATATATACATACATATATATATATATATATATATGTAGACATATATTTATTTATTTATATATTGTTGCGGGCCGGGGCTCGGGTGAGAAGACCACCAGGGGAGGAATCTATCTCTGGTTCCCACCAGACTCCCCAGAATTGCAGGTCCTCGCACACGGATAATTCTGTGACTCGGTGGGTCGCTAACCGACTGTGAACACCAATAACTCAACCGCGTGCCCGAGGGTCCTCCTGTCTATGGGTTAACCGGGTTACATAATTAATCACGTGATTTAATTACCAGGGGACACGCCCTCGGTACGCCTTGTCCGAACCGGATCATTTTACTGGACCGGATCAATTACCGGATCGGATGCATCCGAGCGACACTGCCAAGGACGTACTGGCTAAAAGGAACGGATCGTTGGGAATAAAGTCCTGGTTAAGTTAGGATGCGGACCATGCTGAATCAATGAAAGAAAAGACGAAACGAGCTGGGAACATTTCTACAAAGGGATTTATTAACAAGCAGGCGAGGAAAGATATGTGGCACTGTGAATATAGCTTTCATTGTTGTCTGTAGCAGGAATCAGAAGAAATGTGAGAGATGCTGCAATATTCAAACAACTTACAAAAGCGGACACAGAGCAGAGTTATCCCGATATAATTATTGTGCAATCTTAACTTAAGCGAGGACAAGTGTCAAGACACACACACACGCACACACACACACACACACACACACACACACACACACACACACACACACACACACACACACACACACACACCGATGAAGAGGAGTTGATGAAGAGAAAAAGGAGAGGAAACGAAGCTAGTGGTCTCTCAATACTTTACACGATTGCCTGATCACGCCACCAACACGTTTTGGGGGATGCTCCGCTGGGCGATACCTCCCTGACAGGTGGCATGTCGCCTTTTGCTTCGTGGCACTTCATGCAGCTGGCGTTGGTCCAGAGAATGAGACGCGACCGACGGGTGTGAAGGGAAGGACTTGGTTGGAGTCAAAAGCCAATGGGTGGAGAGAGAGGTGAAGCCAGTAGGTGAGTTGGTAAGGAAGGGTGGAGCCAGCAGGCGAGTTGGTGAAGAAGGGTGGAGCCAGCAGGGGAGTTGGTAAAGAAGGGTGGAGCCAGCAGGCGAGTTGGTGAAGAAGGGTGGAGCCAGTAGGCGAGTTGGTGAATAAGGGTGGAGCCAGCAGGCAAATTGGTAAAGAAGGGCTGAGCCAGCAGGCGCATGGGTAGGTTGTCGAGCCCAAGCCAGACAGAATGAGCCGTCAGGAATGATGAACGACACACCAGGAACGACGACTACTCTCTATCGACGACTACTCTACTCCACCGCCTTGCGACCCATCCTTTTATAGATTCGGTGGTGCGGGGCGGGGGCGCCTTCCCCAAGCGATGGGTCGTCACCGGAACCGGGCACTCTGGTTGGGCTCCGGCTAGCACACGGGCCAGCCGCCATGACCGGGAGCGGCTCCACTTCACTTCCGGCCAGATGGTTCCAAGCTGTGGAATCGTCTCGCTCAGAGTATCGTGGCATGAATCGCCTTGCACCGATCCCCGTGATATGAATCGCTTTGCACCGAACCCCGTGCCGTGTCCCGGCGACCCGCGCTGGTCAATGTGCCTGCTCCATGGTGCGCCATGCAGTTCGAGCGTTCCGGCCACACAGCATGCCTCTGCCTGGTGGCAGCTGCATCGAGGTGGATGTGCGGGAGGGTGTCTGCCGTCCGCGGGAGACATTTGTTGCTGTCGTGGTGAGCGAAGACTGATGGTAACATGTTGTTGTAACCCCATCATGTGCAGACCTGACCAAATATGTGTGTTACTCGTGCCCTGTTCTGTACGATGATAAAGTATCATGGGCTGTGTGCGACTCCGCCATTGTACACTTTGTCAGCGCGCAGGTCCGCCCGCCATCGAGCATGCCCCGTACAGTGCGCACGGGTCCGCCATTAAGCACGTGGCCAGCGCGTGGTTCCGCCCGCCATCGAGCGTCGTGTTCGCGGTTATCAAATGCGGTGGGATGCACGGTGCCAGCCCTGATCTGTGTCAGGGAATTGAGGGAAAAGTTTGGATATAATTATGTATGAAGGGTTGAGTTGAAGAAGAAGACAGATATAATTATTAAATGGAGAAATGGGTGAAAAGTGTGCGTCGAGTGTGTACTGAAAATTGCTAGAATTTAGGGTGCCCTTTCTTTCATCTCCTAGGTACGTGTTCTGTGCAGCGTGGGCGTCGTGTTGGGTGCGCCTTCTGTCCAGTGGGTGGAAATTACTGCTGCACGTGTGTTTGGCAGGCTGTGATTTCTGCAGAGGGGTGTCCGGCAGAATGCCTGCTTGGCCTTTGCTGAGGACCCATCTCACAGCGAAGGGTGCACGTAGCTGGGATTTACCTCAGGAATGAAATCAGAGATATAAGCAGACCTAGCTATGAAGTTTACACAACTCGTTGTCCCGTTGTCCCGCTGGACAAAAGGGAAGGGACTATTTGAACGTATATTAATGGCATAACTGTCTTGGGACCGCTGTATGATGGTTGCTATTGGTTTGGAAGGATGCGGTTCTCAGAACCGCAACAATATATATATATATATATATATATATATATATATATATGTATGTATGTATGTATGTATGTATGTATGTATGTATGTATATATATATATATATATATATATATATATATATATATATATATATATATATATATATATATATTGTTACGAATTTGGAATTCGATTGCACACAACATACAGGTTCCTATAGTCAGCTATGTCGATAAGTGCTTGTTCCCGAGATAGCTCACCTTCCATTGTTTAAATGTTCAGAAATCGATTAGATGCGCTGCGGATCGATTTAATAGTAAGGGAACGAACAATGGAGACATCCCTCCCCCTCTTCTGCGAAGAGCAAGAAGAACCCTGCCGTCCCGTGACTCATGATGTCAACAACTCCTTTCCACCCGTGGCTGAGCGGGGGATGGAGCATGAGGGCATGAGTCGTGCCGGGAGCGGGGGAAGGGCGGGAGAAGGATAGGAGGAGATCTTTTCTTTTGTTCGAGGGCAGAGTTGGGGAAGGGAGTTGAGAAGTAAGCTTTTTGCTTCGGCAGAGAGTAGTCATTCAGCAGACCGTCGGGTCCTGCTTGGCCTGCATTAGGGTTGAGGCCTTCGGAAGCTTTTTGCTTCCGCTGGCTCAGTGGGCTGCGGCCTGGCTCGGGAGGAGGCTTTTTGGAGGCTTTTTGCTTTGGTGGTTCAGTGAGCTTCGGCTTCTGCTTGGCTCGGGAGAGCTTTTTGCTTCGAGCTGCTTTGCTTGGAAGAGAGTTGAGCTGGTCGCTCGGCTCGAGCTGCGAGTGGTGGCTTCTTCTTCTTGGTTCGTGGAGCTCTTTGTTCTCCATTTTGGTTCCCGGCTTGGTGCGACTCATCGACCTCTTTGTGGAGGTGGTTCCTCGGGGAAGTGACGTATCGACGCGAAGGATCGGCACCTCGTCTCACCAGCACGTGTTGAGAAGCGCGGGAGGATTCGCGGGAGCTCGGGAAGCATCGCGGCTCACGGCGATTGGATCCAGCTCGCTCTCGCTGGAGCCCGGGTCTGAACAACTTGAAGACCACACGAGGTGGAGAGGTTCGAGATAGGTTCTGGGTTTCAGCTTACCTGTCCTCTGAGCTGGAGCTCGTTATTAAAGGCCTCTGCCACCATTTCTTGGGTGTGTGTGTGTGCGTACGTGTGTACGTGGGCCCGTCTAATAAGTAGGAACTGCTGTTAAGTGCAAGTGACTGTACATAATAAGTAGACGGTTGTCGTTCTTTTGTCGTGCCTTTGTTGCTTGTATAATTGTATACGTGTTTTGCCTTGTTTAATTGTTTAATTGCATACGTGCTTTATTCTAATAAATGTCTTATGTGAATGCAAACCTGTTCGTTGCGTCCATTGCCTCATTGAACTGTCCCATCTTGCACTCGGAATATAGTTGGTTTTTAAATAGCCGGTAAAGTGATCGGGTCCAACGGGACTGCGCGATAATACCCCGCTCGGTTATCCCAAAAGGAAGCGAGCTGCTTAAGCGGCTCGTTTCCAAGCGGTCCCGTTGAGGTACAATCTCTCGGTAACCTACTCGCGCGAATAATTAGGTAAATCGAAGATTTGGCGATCAGACACTGTCGCGCGGGTAGAGTGCGGACAAGGTTGTGGTGTGGTTAAAAACACCCCGTGGCTGGTTTCCGGCGTTGATCCGGAAAGCCGCAACTCGATTGTCCGTTCGGTGGGTGAAGCGGCCGCTATTGGTTAGACGCCGTCGCTCGCACGCCGACGGGCGGGAAATCTACAACACTGGTGTCAGGACGTGGGGTACAGATTCATCCCCTCCACACTAAATTACCGGAACCGGATCAAAGGTGTGCGAGGCGACCCTCCGGTTCCATTAAATTCCGAGTTTAAATTATTTCCGATACACAAGATGGCAGTTCAAGGCGAACGGGAGCAGGGGGTAATGAATTTAGAAATGTTAGAAATCATGGCTCAGGGCGAAATGACCATGCAGAATATGCCCATTATGCAGGTTGAACACCCCCCACAAACAAATGCAGAGTCCGCAATGGGCGCAGCGGCAGGGGCCGCGGTGTATGACACCCCCCCCCCCTCCGTCAAAATCCTTCCCCAGCCCCCAGTGAAACCGAGACCGATAATGGCGGATCGGCCCTGCTTGAGCCATCGGTCGTCGCACAGATGGTGGAAATGATCGTGCAACAAATGAAAAACATAATGGATACGAATATGCAACAAATAAACAATAAAATAGATGGCATGAATAAAAAGATGGATGGCTTGAATATCAAATGGATGGGAATATGCAACAACTGTGGGGTGAAATGCGGCTCGTGGGGCGATGCCTGCAGGCGGGCATAATGGCGGCACCACGTGCTGGAGCGAGCAAGTTGAGGGGGAGTGTGGACTGTGTCGGCCCCGC
>NC_140964.1:51250475-51260475 GCF_056783735.1 Eptatretus burgeri
TGTGTGTGTGATGATGTGTGTGTGTGTAATGTGTGTGCTGAATGTCGCCGTGTGTGTGTGTGTCAGTATGTGCGTGTGTGTATGCGTGTGTGTACTGTATAATAAGTATATGCGTGCGTATTAATGCGTATGTGCGTGTGTGTGCATGCGTGTGTGTGTGTGCGTGTGCGTAGTAATGTGTGTGTAATATGCGTGTGTGTGTACGTTTGCGTATGTGTGTGCGTAATATCAATGTGTGTGTGTGCGTATGCGTGCGTGTCGTGAGAATATGCGTGTGTGTCATGTGCGGTAATGTGTGCGTGTAATGCGCGTGCGTGTGTCGTGCGTGATGCGTAATGCGTGCGTATGCGTATGTGTGCGTGTAATGTGTGTGCGTGTGTGTGCGTGCGTGCGTAATGCGTGTGTGTGTGTGTGTGTGTGTGTGTGATGTTGATGATAACGTCATCGTGTGTGTGTGTGTGATGTGTGTGTGCGTGTGTGTGTGTGTGTGTGCGTGTGCGTGTGCGTGTGTGTGTGCGTATGTACATGATGATGTGTGTGTGTGCACGTGTCGCGTGTCATGTGTCGTGCGTGACGCGTGTGTGTGCGTAAATATATATATGTGCGTGTGCGTGTGCGTATATGATGCGTGTGCGTGTGTGCGTGTGTGTGTGTGTGCGTGTCGCATGTGCGTATGTGTGTAATAATACACATATATATATATATACATATACATATACATATATATATATATACATATATATATATATATATATATATATATATATATATACATATATATATCATATATATATATATATATATATATATATATATATATATATATATATATATATATATATATATATATATATATATATATATATATATATATATATATATATATATATATATATATATATATATATATATATATATACATATATATATATATATACATATATACATATATATATATACATATATATACATATATACATATATATACATACATATATATATATATATATATATATATATATATATATATATATATATATATACACACACACATATATATATATATATATATACATACATATATATATATATATATATATATATATATATATATATATATATATATATATACACACACATATATATATATATATATATATATATATATATATATATATATATATATATATATGTTGTGATTCAGCAGCAACCTGGGATATTCATTCCATCTAAGATGGCAATTTTTTTTTATTAACACACAACTTACACAATTCCATTTTGCTAATGACTATCTTGCAATGCAAACCACTCCAAACAAAAATAATTAATGTTACTGGTGCCCCCTGGAAAGTTCAACTATTGATTGAGAAGCAGGGAATTTCTGTGTGGCTTTTAAGGGGGCAATGCAGTAATCTTCCTTTTGCTGAAAAATCCATTTAGCCAAAGCCTCTCCATTGTTGGTTGATGTGTGGGGTAGTGGGGGTGATGTGGAGGAAGCACTGAATGTTTTACCATTTCATCGAGTGCAGAAACACAGCTTTACAAAGCAGTTTTACACTCCAACTACCTACACGGACTCATTTAAAATGAATAAACATAAATGACATTGGCAGTGAATTCAAGGATTATTATGAAAACAATCATTCTTGGAATTGAGATCACATGAATGGAATGTCAGTTCAAGCAAATGCAAATCTCAAATGATGGCTTTGAATGCATCTTTTGGAGAAAGACATGAATAGTTGATGGTCATCACAAAGCATGCAAAGCAGAGCTATTGGATATAGTTCTACTAAAGGCAGCGCTTTGTGGTTGTAATTTACCCATGAAGCTTTATTGCCCCCAACTCGTAATAAAAAAAAAAGAAGTATCAATCGAACCATAATCCTTACAGTATGTATATTTAATCATACCAAGAGGCAGCCAATCTAATTATTATAACATAAATATCGAAACATCTAGATATTCTACAATTAACTTAAGAAATGGCACAAGTAACAATGATTAGGATTGATGTCAGAGATGTGATAAAAAATTAAACAAATTGCTTGCTTTATTCCATGCCAATGACATTTGGATCACACAAAATTCAGTCAGATATGGCATTTGCAACAACTACAGATACCACAATTAAATGAGGGTTCTTTCTCTTTGTCATCCATGTGAGACTGTTTTGCTTTATTCTATGAGCACATGCTTGAATCATCTGCACAAAAACATAGTTTAAAATGGCAGAACAGAAAAAACAAAATTGCAAAATGAAGACGCAATATAATTTTTCAGAACGTTAGTCAGCAAGGCAATTCAAAATCCAATCAAATAACGAGTCGTAAAGCAGAAAAGACAAAGAAGGCATGGTATTAAAGTGGAATTCTTGCCAAAATGACCATTTTCTTCAGCAAGTTGAATGTCAAAATTTGGAAATGGTCAATTACTCACTGAGGAAAATCACAAACAAAGTCACATATTTGCTCTTAGAATATTCCATAAAAATATCGAGTAAAAACCAAACAAACAAACAAAAAAACACGAAGGTGTTATTGTTCTTATTAAACATGTATGAATATGTAATTGTCAAGAATATGATTTTCGAATTCTGTATAGTTGCATATCGAGAAAGAAAAAAGGAGATGATACTTTAGATCCCCCACCTTTTGGGTGGTATGAGGAATAGATCTGTGTAATATGAAAGCTAAATCTTGAACTGTTTTTGAAATATCACATACACAAGCCATGTTGCTGAGATGGTTGCCATAGAAACAAAATTCAGCCAATCACCGCCTTGATCTAATCAGGTTGAGATATTGTCACGAGATATCTGCAACATGAGCGCTAAATGTTCAATGTTTTTGAAATACTGTCAGATGATTGGTCAGTCGGTTGAAGCTCATTTTAATGTCCCCCATCTCCAACAAAAATTGAGTATATTTTATATGACAATTATGAGTACCTCTGTTGTATAAATTTTTGAATACCCCCACGTAGCACAAAACCTGTTTTCAGCATCCAATTTTTGAGATGCATGAAGCTACAAAAGGTGTCAATAAAAGGAAAGTGTCTATTTTAAATGAGAAGATAAAAACAAGCTTTGAAGAAGCATTTATAGCCAAAGAGGTGGACTGGAAGGATTGCCTAAAGGTATGCACACACAACTGACACGTCTCGCGTGGGTTTGAATCTCGACCAAGCAACAAACCATCATCCTGGTGTTTCATAAGGTGGATGATGCATCAGTGTGTGTGCTGTACATTCACCGTATGTTAAGCTAGAGAGTCCATCTGCCAGTATTAGCTGGTGAACGCTAAAGATCTTATGACGACATTCATGAAAAATAGGTGAGTTATTGCTGGCAACTTGAACAAACTACAAATTCCTGCCAAAAATTGTGGATAGCCAGTGGTCTGGTCTTCCTGGATATCAATTAACACCATGGATTACACTGCTTGCTATCTCAAGGTATGGTGGTTGGCTGGGCAGAAGCTCCAACTCCAAAAACAAAAATCACATTCAAGTTGTTCGCATGCCACATGTGAAAAGCCATCTTTGGCTACAAAGGGCAAAAACTATGATTGTGATAGCAAAGGGTTAAAATATAAGAGTTGAGATCAAGAACAAACTTCTTCTTCGTCTTCTTCTTCTTCATTAATGGCCACAATTATTCCTACATTCTTGAAGGGTTGGCCAAGGGAAGTTTGGCCAAACTCTTTCACAAGCCGGCTGGCGAGGTCTGACGCTCGACTAAGGTTTGGGCAGGAATTTTTTAATTTGGCCACGGTGCCGGCAACCGAGGGATGGCACATACAGTGATGAATCACCCTGCCTGTGAAACATCAGGATGAGAGTTTATAGCTGTCTCGGGATTCAAACCCAGGTGAGTGTGCATACCTATCGGCCAGAACAGAACTATTTCTCCATATGCAGAACTGTTAACACTGCCAGAACTATTAACAACAAACTGAAATTTGTAATTTAAAAAACATGGTTTAAAACCTCATCAAAAAGAAATATTGCAGAATGCAAACTTGCAGAATGATGAGATGTAAAAGCATTTGTAAGACAATTAAAGTTTGTTATGCACCATCTCCAAAACTACAATGAACATGAAACTCTGCACATTTCCTGACCATTCCCAGTCACCCAGAACCAATTACCTCGGTTGCTCGAATGGCCGTTAATTTTTAGTAATCCATTGCATGAGGATCAAAACCTGTCCCACCCCCCTTCCCTCTTCCACTCCATCACAAGGCCAATACTCTTAATAAAAAAATAAATAAATAAATAAAACATCCCAAGCATGCTCCCAAATTTGCACATGTACAGGAAGGAGGCTTTGACACACTAGTGAAGGCTGCATTTCAATCTCCATCATAGTGACCAAACTTCCACTTTTACAACAAAGAACATGAGCTGTATTTATTCCAAGCAATTTCACTGGAATTCTTGGTACACTGTATCTGTTGTCAAATGTGGTATCTGCATCAATGCCAAATAGAACTATTAAAATTAAATTAAATAGCCCCAGACATGTGAGTTATTATCCACAACACTTCATAATATTATGGCATGTGTTCAAATTAAATGACAATATTTAGTATTTTCGACAGTCTATACTAGAAGAGAAATGTCTGTCTGTGTCTGTCACCATTTTTCCCAGAGATGGACAAACTTTGTAGCCAAATATGGCAGTTCACATGTGACATGTGAACAACCTGGGAATGTGAATTTGTTTATAGTACACTATAGGAGCTGCTTCCCAAACCACAACTCGACTCTGCGAAAGCAAGCAGTATAACCTGGTGGCAAGTGGCATCCAGAAAGACCAGACAACATGCTATCCACAGTTTTAAGCAGGAATTTCTAATTTGAACAGGATGCCAACAATAACTTGTTTACGATCACAAACGACCAATGCTATCAGACAGGTACCCCTGTTTAAAGCCCGTCCGAAGGAAAGCAAAGACAATGATGCCTCACCCGGCCTGCAAAACACCAAAATGACAGTTTATAGTTGGGTTGACATTCAAAGCCAGGCTAGACAGCTCAGAAGCCAATGTGCATAGCTTTAGGCTATCCTGCTAGCCCAATATAAACTGCAACTAGTGGTGTTGGGCCATAGGGAATTGGATCCAAGAAGAGATTGGAGAGAATGGAAGGAAATGCTTGGAGGAGGGGGTGGTAAGACGGGTGGTTAAATCAAATCAAAACATAACAAACACTTAAATATTAAACCCTCATCACATTTAACTTACCAAAGGAGCTGCTTCGAGAGCCTAATGGCCACGGTGATCCGATGTAAAGTATAACAGAAGGGTCCCCATGTGATGGCATGTGTACGAGAGAGAGATACAGTTAAAAAATGCAAATGCTTACGAGTTAGTAATGACACGATGATGAGCAGGGATTAATATTATTGTAGTATCAGACATTATTATTGCAGCAACATAACTTTGACTTGTTCTTGTTAATCCTCTGATATAGTGCTAACACTATAATCCAACTCTGGCACTTGTAACAAAAATAATACATCTTTCTTGCCTGTACACACGGGCACATTAAATTCTGTGATGTGCTTGATGTGTGAACATATCTCATTTCCTTGTGCCAAACTCACCTCTTTAGAAACAATCTTTACAAAACAGTCTTCAGAATGAAACGGCAATGAATCTGTTTACATTCCCATGAACAGCTTTGCACACACTGGGCTACAATTCCACAATCGTTTATATTTTGCAACATTTTGACACATGTGGGTGGAGAGGGAAAAGCTTTCATTGAATGAAATGCTTCAAAAATGATAAAAATGCTCTCTCAGGAAGTTTGTGCCAAAAAGTACTTGACGAATGTGCACGCATCCAACTATTTCCCTTTTAGATGGTCTTAAAGTACTACTTTCACTGGGGTTTTCAAGGCACGAGCATCCAAACATCATTGGAGAATGAAGATGTCAAAATTGGTCAAGGAATTAAACAAAAACTTGGTGGAGATGGAGGGAGAGAGTTGGGGGGGGGGATAGGGTGGGACGAACAGAAAAACGATGAACGCAAAAGGGACAATAAAGGATGTGTGTGGACCAGGTTAGGGAGATAGATACAAATGGATGTGGATGTGGAGGGCAAACAAATGGATGTGGATGTGGATGTTGAGGGGAAACAAATGGATGTGGAGGTGGAGGGGAAACAAATGGATGTGGAGGTGGAGGGGAAACAAATGGATGTGGGGGTGGAGGGGAAACAAATGGATGTGGATGTGGATGTGGAGGGAAACAAATGGATATGGATTTGGATGTGGATGTGGAGGGGAAACAAATGGATGTGGATGTGGATGTGGAGGGGAAACAAATGGATGTGGATGTGGATGTGGAGGGGAAACAAATGGATGTGGATGTGGATGGGAAACAAATGGATGTGGATGTGGAGGGGAAACAAATGGATGTGGATAAGGAGTGGGAACATGAAATCACTTAAATGATCAGGAGGAAGCCAAAAATATTTTGGAGGGAGGGGGAAGAAAAAAAGATTTCTTTGCCGGTTCAGGGTTACTCCATGTTCAGGTGGAATCTGCAACTCCACCTTCCACATCAATCAAAACTATGTTTTCCAAACCGGATCCATCATGTTTTCTGTTATAGTTTCGTCCTTGTGCTGCTGTTTGTATTTTCATCCAATTTTCTGTGTTAAATCGGACCTCGTTTTGCTGTATTACCTCCACCACCAAAGGTGGAAGGAAGTTATGTTTTCACCTCTGTCTATTTGTTTGTTTGTGTGCAGGATATCTCAAAAAGTTGTTGACAGATTCAGATGATTTGATGATGACATGGACCATCTTCTATCTTCTCATCCAAACTCTTTCTTCCTCTTAAGTGGTGACTTCAATTGTCATCACGCCAGTTAGCTAGGTGTGGGTACCTCTCTCACCTGCCATGGCACCTCAGCAAAAGCTTTCTGCGACTCATTAGGACTGACTCAATCGGTCAACTTCCCGACCCGGATCTCAACCAATGGTACTCCATCTCTTCTGGATCTGATTTTGACAAATTTCCCTGACAATATCTGCTGCTCTTCCTTCGCTCCAATCGGTTCTTCTGACCACGTCCTTGTCAAAGTGGACATCTCTCTGGCTGTTATCAGAGAACCACCTCACCGCCGTCAAGTCTGGCATTTCACTCAAGCCGACTGGCAGGGTCTCCGAGCAGCCATCAAACTTACAGACTGGTCTCCTATCACTACTTTCTCAAACATCAACTCATCCTGGGAATTCTTTCAAAGAAACTTGCTCTCCCTCATGCACAGATTTATCCCCTCTCGTGTTCAGTTGTCTTACCCTTCCTCCAGACCTTGGTTTACAGAAGCTTGTGGCGAGGCAGTTGTCCTGAAACAACTTGCCTTTGCCTCATGGAAAGCAAACCCAACTGAGGGTAATCTCAGTTCTTTCCACAAAGCTCGGAACAAGTGTGTATCTACCGTCAGGAGAGCCAGAAAACAACATCTTTCTCATCTCAAGTCTGAACTCTCAAACCTCTCTCCCTCCTCAAAATCCTGGTGGTGTTTAATCAAATCTGTTTCTGGTGTATGTTCCCCCTCCATCCCCTCCCTTACCTCAAATGGCCGCACTGCTGATTCCACACGTGATAAAGCTGAATGTCTAAACTCAGTGTTTGCAGCTAAATCTTGTGTCCTAAACCCATCACTATCTCTACCCACTTTACCCAGTCGCACCCAACTGTCCCTGGACTCTGTATCCTTTTCTCCTGACAAGGTGGAGAGCTTGCTTTCAAACCTCGAATCAGATTCTGCAACCGGTCCAGACGGCATCAGCCCACGTGTCCTCAAAGCCTGCTCTTCTGCTCTTACTCACCCTCTCTCTGTTCTATTCACCCTCTCATTTGCCCAAGGTCATCTGCCATTTGCTTGGAAATCTGCTAACATCACTGCCCTACATAAAAAGGTGCAAAAACAGATCCCTGTAACTACAGACCAATCAGCCTTCTCCCAATCATCAGCAAGGTTATGGAATCCATCATCGCTTCAGACATGAAATCCTTCCTCTTCTCCAATGGCTTGATTTCCAATCATCAATTTGGTTTCAGACAAGGTCACTCTACCCTGGATATGCTGCTTCTGCTCTCCCATCAATGGATGGAGGTCCTCAATGCCAGACATGAAATCCGAGCCTTATCCCTGGACATATCACGTGCTTTTGACACAGTCTGGCACCCTGCACTACTCACCAAACTCTACTCTCTTCCCATGGTATTCAAGGCCATCTCCACTCATGGCTCACAGACTTCCTCTCCTGTCGCAGTCAACGTGTGGCCCTAAATGGAGTTCTTTCATCCCCTCTTCCTGTGCAGGCTGGAGTTCCTCAAGGTAGCTTTCTGGGCCCTGTTCTTTTTCTGGTTTTCATCAATGATCTCTCGGACTCTCTGGAAAATCCTCTATTTCTCTTTGCCGACGACTCCACCCTCTGCTGTACCATCTGTCATCCCTCAGACCGGCAAGCAGCAGCTTCTTCGCTCACTGCAGATCTGGATAAAATCACAAACTGGTCCAACATGTGGAACATGTCTTTCAATCCAGACAAATCTCACACTCTCACCATGTCTCTTCGAAAGGACCGTTTAGAAACCCCCCCCCCCCATCCACTTTATCAACAATCCTCTGGAAGAAGTCTTTTCTTTCAAGCTTCTGGGTCTCACTATCTGCCATGACCTTTCCTGGGAAAGTCACATTTCCAACCTCGCCTCAAAAGCCAGTCGCCGACTGGGAATCCTCCATCGTGCAAAGTCCTTCCTCGGCCCTCTTGAGCTCCTGACCACTTACAAAGCTTTTGTCCGTAGCCTGATGGAGTACTGCTCTCCCCTCTGGGCTGGTGCTCCTGCCTCCCACCTTTCTCGGCTTCACACTGTCGAAACCAGGGCATTTAAGATCATCAGCATCTCCCGCAATGAAGCTGAGTCTTTGGGCCTCTCACTCAATCACCGCAGGTTGGTCGGTGGTCTTTCTGTCTTCTACCGACTCCTCTCCAGCCTTGCCCCCCCTGCTCTCTCTGCGATTTGTCCCCACCACATTTTAACAGAGCGCTCAAGGTCCGCCAACAACCCCCTTCTGGTAAAACAACCAAAATCACGAATCACTGCTCATCTTCACTCTTTCATTCCTCTTTTTTCCCGCCTTTGGAATAAACTTCCTCACTCTATTCTTTCCCATTCTTCCCTCCAGGCTTTCAAAACAGCTGTTCACCACCACCTCTTATCTTCCCCCATCCAAATCCTCGATCTTTTCTACCCCCGATAATCCACCCAAGCCCACTTCCTTCAATTCCCCTGCTTTCCTTCCTGAAAGTCCCTGTAATGTCCATCTTCTCTTTGTCATGTTCCCCGTCCCATCCCCGTCCCTCTCCCTTCCACAGTTCACCTAATGTGTCTGTTCCCCACTGTTTTGTCCCTTCCACTCCTGCCCCTCTTGTCTCATGCCTCCTTGCTGTGAGTTGTGTGTTAACTCTCATACGAGCCTCGACCAAGGTATACAAAAAAAAGAAAAAAGATGAAATTCGGTTGGCAGGTTGGGTGTGTGACAAGGACGAACTGATTAGATTTTGGTGAAGATCCGAATCCCGATCTGGACACAAGGATTTTTTAATAACCTCCGCCACCAAAGGTGAAGGAGGTTATGTTTTCACCCCTGTTTGTTAGTCTGTTTTTTGTGTGCAGGTATCTCAAAAAGTTATGGACAGATTCGGATGAAACTTGGTGGACAGGTTGGGTGTGACCACGACAAATTGATTCGATTTTGGTGAAAATCCGAATCCGGATACGACAACTATAATTTCTCAAGTGATTCTTCACCATTGAAAGATGGGGCTCAAATACGATACGTTGCATGATATTTCAAAAATGTATTGGGCCCGATATGTTCTCGTGGACCAGGCATTACAGGGCTGAGGTATGCGCTCCACCGAGTGCCCTTCTAGTTTTTTTAAAAGCGATTCTTCACCATTGAGA
>NC_140964.1:51279462-51301962 GCF_056783735.1 Eptatretus burgeri
ATTGACGAAAACCAGAAAAAGGACAGGGGCCAGAACACTGCCTTGACCAATTCCAGCCTGGACAGGAAGAGGAGATGTGAGAATTCCATTAACAGCCATGTGTTGACTGTGACAGGGGAGGAAGTCCGCGAGCCATGAGTGAAGATTGCATTGGATACCATAAGAAGAGTTTGGTGAGCAGTGCGCGGTGCCAGACTGTATCGAAAGCTTGCGATATTTCTTGGAAGATGGCCCTGATCTCATGTCTGATATCAAGGACCTCCATCCATTGTTGGGAAAGCAGAAGCAGCATGTCCAGGGTGGAGTGACCTGGTCTGAATCCAAATTGATGATTGGAAATCAATCCATTGGAAAAGAGGAAGGATTTAATGTCTGAAGCAATGATGGATTCCATGACCTTGCTGATGATGGGGAGCAGGTCAAATGGTCTGCAGTTGCAGGGATCTGTTTTTGCACCTTTTTATGCAGAGCAGTGATATTTGCTGATTTCCAAGCAGATGGCAGATTACCTTGAGCAAATGAGAAGGTGAATAGAACAGAGACGGCGAGCAAGAGCAGCAGAGCAGGTTTTTCGGACACGTGGGCTGATGCCGTCTGGACCCGTTGCAGAATCTGAGTCGAGTTTGACAGCAAACTCTCCACCTTGCCTGGAGAAAAGGACACAGAATTCAGGAGCAGCTGGGTGCAACTGGGTCATGTGGGTACAGAAAGCAATGGGTTTGGGACACAACATTTCAAAGCAAACACAGAGTTTAGGCATTCAGCCTTTTCACAGGCAGTGAAAAGGCAATTAGATGTTCAAGACTAATGCACTTATGGAATCAATGCAGAGGCATGTCTGCCGAAACACAGGACAATTGTCAATGCAAGCACCATTGACGTTTTGATGAGACAAATCCGGAAAGGTGTCCTGAGTCTTGGAAGTTCTCTTCAAGGGAAAAAGAAGATTCATGATAAATAAATGGGCACCGGGAAAACAGTTTAACGAAGGGGAAGCAAGATTTCTCTCTACTTTTTTCTTGTAAGGCTCTTTGTGTTGAAGGGTTCAGATGGTTTGAAAAATATGGGGGATGTTGTGACTCCCTCAATTTCTCATGTGTTGTTACCCCGCGGTGAAGCAAAAAGCATGGTTAAGCAATTGGTTCATGTCCTTCCCTCACTCTGTGTCTGCAAGCATCAGTTTATGACCTCGAGGTATAGGCCATATTTCCAGCCATTTTAAGTAATAAGTGCTATAAAAATTATATGTTTCGGATTGAGGAACAACTTATTTAAATTAAATGTTATATTTTGAACATGAATCGGAAAACAATCCTGCCTTTGTTACATTACTTTGTCTCTGAATTTGTCCTGATCATACATGCGCAGAGAGGAGCGAGATCTTTGTTCTACTCCATCTACCTGTGTGACAGTGAAACAAAATTGAAAGTCATTCCAAACAGGAAACTTACTGTTGTTTTGGACGTCATAATGGACACAAACACTCGTCACAGATAACTAATGTAATGTGTTGGATAGGTGGTGTTATCGACACTGCATCGATGGTGGTAAATTCCAGAACTAATTTTTTTTCTACGACTTTTATAATCTTTCTTTTATTTAAATTGAATTATATACTTGAACTGTAAAACAGAAATCACCTTCTGATCACTTCCAAGAACGTCCAGTTTTGCTGAGCTTGGACATGTTAAATAGGGTGGTGTATAATACTGGAAGTTTTGCACTCCTGAAGCAGATTTTATAAAAAATGATCTTTAAAATCATTATTTTATTTAAATTGAAGTACATACTTAAACACTGCGGGGTAACGTGTTCTACGAACTCTGGTTTGTTTTGAACATTTTTCCGATTCAATTTATGGCAAAGAGCATAACTTATTTGAATGCATAATTTTTGTTTAAAATTAGGAGTGGAATTTAAGAAAAGAGGTCACAACATCACTTTAATAAATAAATGCAGTAAACACAGTAAATACCATTACAGAGTTCGTCAGGTCATTTTTAATGTGAATAAATTCCTGCTTCACAGCTACACAAAAAGCACTGGTAAAGCCGCAGTAAAATCGACACAATTAGAATTTAATTGTAATCATCAATTCTGGATGCATTATCCATGGCAGTGTTAAATGAAACTTATGTGGTCTATGCAGGATTAAACAACACGTGGAAATAGGCAGTGCCAATGCAAATGTTACTTTTTATCAAAATTAAATCAAATTGAGTTAATGTACATCAAGGGAAAATATATACATTCAAATGCTGTGAGATTCTTTTACAAATCCATAAAACGTTTTCACATGCGAGAAATGAACAATTCCAGAAAAATCGGGAAAGAAATCCAATGGGTTACACACAGAGGGAATTACACATACAGGAAGTACTGTATATTCAAAAACAAAATTGATGTTTCCAGAATTTCAGTTCTGCTGGAAAATGACTAAATCCCCAACATTTAGCTTGTCCAGTGCAAAGCAACATTAAACACACAAACATTTACAAACACACCACCTCCGTACGTTTTTATTTCATGTTTAAAGTGAGAGACACCTTAAAATTGCTGAGTCAGAGGAACATCTGCACAATTCAAATGTGTACAAGGATTTGTTGGGAACCTGTTTTGTCTTAGCAAAGCCTTCTTTTCATTATGTCAAGCTCTGACAAACAATTGCACTTTTATATTATTCCAATAACAAAGAAGACCACAACATTAACGCATTACAAAGGTGACCTATAAAAACAAGAATACAAAACAAAAAGTTTGTTCACTTATGGAACAGCAAATTGTAAGTCAGGTCTTTTTCGAGAATCGACAAACGAGCTTAACAGTCAAGCATGGCATCCACAAAAGTCATTAACAAAACCAAACCAAACATAAGGAAGCAATTTGGAACTGCAGATCAAGCATAAAATTGCATTTTGTACATTCTCCAAGGATTATCGAAACCAACATTATTCTTTTTATTATTGGCACTTAGTAATGTACTTACAGAACACTGAAACAAGGTCATTAGGATTAAAACGATTTATTTTCTTTTTCATGTTATTACATGTGAGAGCACAATTGTTTTTGGACTAATCGTGCATCTTCGTAGATATTACAGTAGAAACCAGAGATTGCCCAGATTACATATACTCCCCTTTCAAGAAAATTGCTATTTTGCGAGCAAAGTTAGAGGAGGCCACAACCATTTGTTGCAAAATATTTGCAATAACAGTGTTTGTTATTATTTATTTAAAGGAAATGAAGGCCATATATAGGAACAATTATAACATTCAACATGAGCGAGCACACTCAAAAAAAATAGCAAGTAACTTTTTGGGGCATAAACAAACTTCTTATTGGATTGCTAAAAATACATCACAATTAATAATTGCATTAAAAAAAATACATTGTGTTCTCGCCGAATGAACACACTATTCCTGAAGCCTACATTCACTTGGGGACGGGGGGACGGGGGGGGGGACTGACCTGGTTCCAATGCAGGGTTAAACTTGGATAATCTTTGTGGCATATGTGACAAATGGTTCTGGGTAACAAAAATAATATGGCAACCTTCATAAAGGAGCTTCAAGGGATCAATTTTTACCACCAGGATTCATCAGGTCTCTTTTACCATATGATTAAACGGTAATTTTAAACCCTCTGATATTGCACACATCGATCATCTAAGGCATAAAACCTTTTTGCTGTGACAGCAAAAGTATTACTTGGTCCACAAAAATGCTATTATTTCCCTATTTAATTTAAAATTAAGGGAAAATATGATAGGGAGGTAGCATAGTCATCTCTAGTACTTTGTGCTATTAACAATTGTTGCCGAATGCAGGGAGTGTATAGAAATATAAAAAGCTATCGAGTATTAAGCGACTTTCTCACAACTTCTCATGTGTTGCTTGTAATGTAATTTCATCTTGCCGATTCCATTTATGCCAAAGAGAATATCTTATTTGAATGCATACTTTTAGTTTAAATTAGGAGTGGGGGATGGGTGAATTTTCATCAAAACTGAACTTCTGCAGCTTACTTGACTGTCGGCTGCTTCATGAGAAAAAAAAAAAACAAAAAAAAAAACAAATGGAAGACATGAGACACAAATATCAAAGTGCAAAGGAATAGGGAGTTGGTTGGGGGAAGGATATCGAAAAACTACACAAGGGTTGTGCCAATGGATCAATTAATGTAGTAACTTTGGCCTTTGATCAACTTTTATAATATTGTGTAAACAAAGCAAACAGCAAATATCTTCCAGATTTGAATACTAGTTGCTTTCCAGATGAAACACGAATATTGACAACTTTACATGCTATCATTTGCACACAGCATTAACTTGATATTCCGTAGTTGCTGTAGTCACCACAATTGCTATCACCGAACATTTCACAGTCGGAGCATCAAGCCAACTAGGAGAAGCACAAGATCACCTTTAAAATAGTTTAACTACCCCCACTCTCGCATCTTCCTATCCCAAATAAATCACATTCAAGTCAGCATAAGAGCAGTGTGCCGAACACAGACACGCTTTTTCAAAATTGACGACCATTATAGCTACAAATATATTTTATATCTTTCTTAAGATCTGACTTTTTAAACAGTGGAGTTATGGAAATAAATCATTTATTGGAATGGCTTAATCAAAATTGGTTTCAAGTTCGACAAAGACTGAAAGTTTTGAAAATTCCAAGTAAAAAAAATGTTATTCTTGTGTGGAAAAGAAAACACCACGATTACAATCTAGACTTGTGTAAACGCTCCAGCTCATTGCATCCGTTAATTTTGAAAGATTAGCTTATGAAATTTAATGAGTTAAACTTGGTGGGAAAGGCATGTCATATTAAACTGCACTATCTTACTTCAGGATTACTCTTAAATAAAAAAGGGGAATTTTTTTATCAATAAGGAATGTGGTCTTTTGTTGTAACAACAACCTTTTTTCAATGTAGAATAAGCTATATATTATTATGCTTGAGTTGCTAAAAAGTGGCACACATTATTAGCGAGAGAAAATGTGGTTAATTATGAAATACGAGTTTATGGGTTTAGAAAATATTCCGACTAACTTACTTCCCCAAACAAAAAAAATAGAAAAATCCCTCAAACATAACAGAAAAATAACCAACCTCGAGAACGAAACAATAGGTTTATCCTAAAAAATATTTTAAAGGAATAAAGAATGCTTAAAATGACAAGTTCCAAAAACTACAATACGACCAAGATCACAAGAATGTAAAAGTTAAAAAATAACAAAGCAAGCAATAAAACAAAAGAACAATAAGAACAACTAAGCAAAGAAATGAAATGAGTTGTTCTGGGTTTCAAAGGAAACAAAATGTCTACTTTGGCCATGTACGAGTTTATCAAAGTGCAATGCTGCAAGTTATCACATCCAAATCCTTCCTCTCGTTTTTGCCTGACAGATAAACAATGCTTTGTGGTTGAGCTCGCCGACACTGAATCACACACAATCTGGGAATGAAATTGAAAAACTGAACTTCATTGGAATTCCACAACCAGAAACAGACTTATTTGAAAAAAAAACAAAAAAAACCCCCTGCAAAACAATGCTGAGATTTACACCTAGAATAATTTCACAAAGGAAAATGGTGTGATCTACAAAATGGTGGTTGCAAACTGTCAATAAGATCGAACCCTGATCTGCAAAACATTAATACGACGATGAGGATGATGAGTCGAGTTTTCCTACAAAATGTCGGCCTTTCAAAGCCTCGAAGATCCTGTGGGAAATAATATCTGCCTTGATCGCTAAGTTAAAGTCACTCAAATAAAATTAAAACAATTTTAACTGCCAACATGTGAAGCAAAATATAAACTGCCAACTTGAACTTGAAAAGATTTCAAAATTTCATGGTTGAGCATGAATGATGATGAGCACTTTGTTGAGAAGAAATATGGTCTGTGTTATTCGCGATGGGTACAATACGTCATAAATGCAAGAAAATGCTCAAATTGAACTTCTGCTGTGATATGATCAGACTAATCAGGAATGAATTTCAACATTTTACATCTGTATTACCGGCTCAAATAAATAACTTCACAATTGATTTCTGCTCATTTAAATCTTATTCACACTCAGATCATCCCACCCCCTCTTCCTTCACCCACCCCCCTTTCTAAAAAAAATTTTAAATGAGAAAATTGCAATGTTCAATGTACAAATAATGATTTTGGGTTATTTTTGTTCAAAAGTGAAGTGTATTTGAACCAAGTAAAGATGCACAAAGGCAAAGAAATAAAAACTTCCAAAGGGAGAGAATTGTTTTTTGTTTTTAAATTGTAGTTCACAAGGAGCGAAGATTCCACCACTGGCCACAGTCTAATACGCTAACTGGCTCCCGTCTCGCCGGCTCGCTGCACTCTGCCATCTTCGAGCCCAACTGTGGGCTTTCCCACCTCAACTGGAGAGGACACATTGTGCCAGGCATCCATAAGGTTACGCCCAGCGATTGGTGAGATGGGTAGTGGTGATGAAGGACAAGCATCGTCTGGACGACGGCCCAAACCACAGGACAGAGCGGCGCAGTGTACCTGTCTCAAGTTCTCCTGGCTCTCAGCCTTCGCTTGGCGCAGCAAGTCAGCCTGACCCTGCACAACACACAAAGGCACTCACATATGTTGAACAGGCTTCACAAAAACCTAAAGAACAAAAGGAAAAGTATTTAAACATATCATTCAAAAACATTCATTCAACTTGAAGTCTTCTTCAAGTTTTCTCCTCGTACCCCACTTCTCAATCTGGAACACCACCTCCCTTTGTTATGACTTCAAAATCTTCAGACGAACCATCTACTAACTTGTAATGCAAATAATAAAGTGCCTAACAATATGTTGCACAAATGTATCAAAGGTAGGTCACAAGATAATAAACATAAATGCAGAGCAATTACAAATCAGTCAAATTGTATTTTATATTGGAGTCATCGTTTTCCAACTCTGCTTTTTGGGTATACGCTGTTTTTGTTGGATTGTAACAGAGGTCATGCTTGGTATGCAGACACTTGCACAAATGTACTTCATTTTGCCTCTGCGACGTTATCATAAGATTTATAACTCCAATCACGGGATGAATAACATGAAAAATCCTTCACAATCAGAAACTGCACTTAAAATTACAAATAAAAACGTGCACTCAAACATGGGTCCTTTTAAATCACAAATACATGTGAATATTTGGTGCAAAATATTTGTCACCCAAACAGGGCATTTACAAAACTGTCACTATAAATATTCAGGGATTTTTCACCAAAGCACACAGGCAGAAAATTTCATCCAAAAACATTAATTATTTGCATCCTCGACAGAACGAGGAATGAGATTGAAAAAGCAAACCGGGTTAAAGTTTTTATCAAAGTACTACTTCTTCAAAGACTCATGTATCGGATCCTCGGGGATCCTACAAGACGGTTGTAGACTAGGATTAATCTTGTGCAATATCAATGTTCAATCATGGCTTCTCCTTCCCAATTATGCGCAAGTATACCTGATATGTAAGGGGTGCTCCACAAAAAACAAACAAAGCTTCAGATTGATACAGTATCTATGAACAAAACCAACAAAGAGCAGCAAAATCAATCTGCACCCTTCAAAATGCATTCCAGGTCATTTATGTCTCTCACATGTCACAAGGATAGTATAAAGTTAAGTTTTTACTTCTTTAAAGAATGTACTTTCGATATTCACAACCACACGTTCTTATTGGTTATACAACCAACCACCTTGGCAACCTCTTAAGGCTCCAGTATCGATACAGTAATTCATTTGAATGGTTTGACTTCGTTTTCCAAACGAGAACAATGCAATGCTCTCATTATGGTTATTTTGCCACAAAACCATACTGTTTTGCCGCTACCTTAGTGAGCCCAAACAGTTGTTCCATGGCACAAGGTTAAGCCCAGCGATTGGTGAGACGGGGAGTGATGAGATTGGCAGTGGTGACGTGGGACGAGCATTGTCTGGGCGATGGCCCAGACCACAGGACAGAGCGGCTCAGTGCACCTGTCTGAAGTTCTCCAGGCCCACATTAAAATTATGAAACAATCTAGTAATTAATTAATCTATTAATTACATACGCAGTAATAGTAAGAAAATAATCTTAATGATGTAATAATAATGATGTAATAGTAATCTATTAATTATGTATGCAGTTATTGTAATAATAAGATAAGCAGTGAGAGTTATTACCTCCTTCACCAGAGGTGGATAGAGGTTATGTTTTCACCCATTTGTCTGTCTGTCTGTTTGTTACTTGCAAAATAGAACATTCACAAGTACATTGGTTGGTATGGTCTGTTATTGTATGTCTGTCTATCTGAATGTCAATCGCTTACAGGTCACATTTTACTCGAATCTTCACGAAACTTAACCATATGGTAGAAATAGTCCCAAGCAAGAAGCTTATTATTTTTGAGGTGAACAGGTCAAAGGTCAAGGTCACACAAATCATCAACTTTCATCCGATTCAATGTATATTTGTGAACTGAAACAGACGGTCAACCCTCATTGAGGTGAAGCCTCGGTCGACCCATATGAGTATGTCAATTAAGTTCGCACTGTTTGAACTCGAGTTGGACCGTGAATAAATCTATTAATTACGTATTATTGGACCATGACTCCGTCTATGAATTATGTCGATTTGTATTAATTACAGACTATTGGAACATACTGAACTTTTTTGATGTTTCGACCTTTATACATCTTTGACCCAGTTAGACCATTGAACTGTTTAGACCCATTTAGACCATTTTAACCTTTTATGACCCTTTACATCCTCTTGTACCATTTAGAATTTTCACTCTTCAGACCGTTTTGATGCTTTGAACCATTTTGGGCATTTTAGGACCCTTTAAACCCCCATAGATCCTCTTGACCACTTGGAGCCCTTGAGCCTTGAGATCATTTTGACCTTTTAAGACCCTTTGGACTCCTAAAGACAAATACACCCATGAAACCATTTGACTCCATAGACCCTTTAGACTCCTTAGATTGATTTAGATTTTAGACGGACACCATACAAACATCTATAGCCTTCTCGCAATACACAGACTATACTTTTGTCAGCAAGTAATGTGCAGTAATCTCAACCCACCCCGAGGCTGGGTACTCTGCTGGTTTGAACAGAATTTGCATATTGCATCACTGAATTGGTTCATCAATCAAAACCTGGAAGTATATTGTTTATTTGGATTTCACAAGTATCATGCTATGCAAGACATCTTTCTTGTTTGTTTGTTTTTTGTCCGTGAGTAGCATATCGCAAAAAGCCATGGACGGATTTGGATGAAACTTAATGGACAGGTTGGGTATGTGACAAGGACAAATTTATTTGATTAATTATGGTGAAGATCCAGATCCGGCCTATCAGTGGGAAACAAAACAAAATTCTCAGCTTGGCGGAGGTATGCACTCAACCGAGTGCCATTGTCGTGTATGCAGTAATAGGAAGAAACAATCTAATTACTTATGCACAAAATGGTAGAATGCTTGCCACCCCACAACTTACTATCTCATCTTCTCTCTACTACCCTCCACATTTTCTCAATATAAACTCCATTCACATTCAGGTAGAGGCACACAGAATAGCCAAATAAGGTCATTCTGGAAATAGATGTCACTTGTGAAGAGAAAGAAAGGAAATGGAAGAGAAGATCGAGATAGGATAGAAGAAAACAATGATGCATTATTTCGTAACCTTGTGTGAGACGTTTACATTTTATTGCTTAGGACACAGCTGTGTACTATTAAACAAAAATGCTTTGCTAAATGCATATGGATGCTTCTGTAATATCAATGTTCATGTTTTGATAAAATGGATATTTCAGTGAACAATATCAATGTTGCCCAATAAAAATATGGAAATGAACACACAAAAAAGCAATTCATCTTCCCTTCAGTCTCTGATAGATGGCAACACAATGCCATCTAATGCCCACCAAACCAACCTATCTTTTCAATTCTCATTAACTCCCCTTTTTGTATCTGCATATACACTTACTTTGGTTGGTATCTTGTTCCTACCCAGGTCAAGATGCATGGAAGAGTTAGACAATATAGGCCATGCTTGGTACGCAGCCATTGATAATCTTTTTGTACATCAGGCAGATCCTATCTACAGGCCTTGTTCCATTTCATGTTAAGCTGCATATGTGGTCAGATCATTTTTACATTCGAATCCAACCTGCCCTTGGGCACCTCTTTTGTTCACCAATGATGCATCAAAAAGATATTTGAATACAATATATTTTTGTGATCATATGGTAAGCAGTGTGACCACTCCTCATTTTCATAAATGCCAAGGTGAGCCAATGAAAAAAGCCAAGAATTCACAAGGTTTCAGAAAAGCGATGATAATAGAAAACCTATACGCCAAGAAAACCTATAGAAAACCAAGACGCCAAGGTGAACAACGAATAGCCAAGATCTTGTGAAAAAAGCCAAGGAGTGGTCACACTGATGATAAGTAGGCTGATAAACTGGTAGAGGAAGGTGGACAACGGGAACAATCACACAAATAATGTCGATGAAAAAAGAACTGCAGGTTGACAAAGGGGATGCAATCAGCAAGGATAGAAGAGTTCAAGGACGTGGCAAAAGGGACCAAATTGAGGTGATGATGGACTTGGCCTGATAGAGTGGAAGGAAGAGCACAAAAGCACACAGAGTAAGGTGGTTTCAAAAGTGACAAAAAAGGAAGCCAAAGGAGTGAAGGTAAGCACATGAAATTTAGACTTGGGAAAGGAAACGAGGAACAAGTAGCGCTACATTCAAAGTACACCGCCCCCATGCCAAATAAATAAATAACAAATCCTCCAGCGGGCAATATTGCCGGGGCGCCTTCGGCACCCGGCGACGGGATTGGGTGGGAGCAGTGTACAATAATTGATTAATTACAGGATTAAAATAAAATGTAATTGTATAATAATTGATTTCTCAATCAATTGCTGAATAGCATACCGAAACCACCACTGTTTCATCCAAAATCTGTAACTTTTTGAAAGTGAAGTAATTAATCAAAAAATGAATAATTCATCGATTAATTGATGAATCAATAAATCAAAAATACCCTTTATAGCCAAAGCACTTGGTCAGTCATGTCCAAATATCAGCTTTCTAGCTCAAAAGATGCCTGAGATATTGCCCAGATGAGAAATAAAATAAATAAGTGATTAATAAATCGATAGTAATTAAGTAATGAATAGATTAATTAATCAAAAAATAAAAAATACCGTTTTTGCCAAAGCACATCTTCACTTTCAGTTTCCTACATCAAAGGATGGCCGAGATATCGCCGAGACAAACAAGAAAACAAACAAACAAACAGAGTGAAAACTGAGTACTCCCTGCCTTCGGCGATGTCATGCATCGCCTGGATATGGAATTGGGAAGGAGTAGTGTACAAGAGCTTATTGGATGTACGTGTATTACCTGATAAGGCTCCGGAAGGACAAAAGGCTGTGACAGCAGGGGGAGCGAGACTGGAAAAAAAGCAGTAAATGACCGAGGTCACGTGTTTACAAAGAGGGAGAAGTCAACCATAAGCTTGTGCTTCCTCATGGGAAATGCCCATGATCTTCTTCGTCTTGGATGCCAACTTGGCCACGTGGTCTGGCAAAGAAAGGTTGTGGCAACTGGTGAGACTGAAGCGTGCAGGAGAATTCATCCTTGAGAGGCCACTGCATGTATTGAAAGGTGACCATTGCTGTTTTGTGACAGTGTGAGAACATAAGATTTTCCTGTTTAAAGAAAAAAAAATCATGTTTCTTGTGGATGTCGAAGTTGATATTTTATCCAGATTGGCAGACAGGTAGAATTTGGAGAATGAGGTGAATTGATCAGCAGAGGGTGGAAAAGTCAGCAAAATGGGGAAGGCAGTTTTCCAGGAATGACGATAGGTTTGTTTATGCATGTTAAAAATATAATACATCAAAGGATTTTGTCCCCATGGGATGTCAACTTCTAATGGAAGCATGAATCAAAGATGCCAGAGATAGCAACACTGTTTGCATTTATGAAGCAAGTCAGAAATACATGCAAGAAGAGGATCCCATATGCTGATAGCAGAAACCTTGGCAAACAGAGCCACGGGCCATACCACGCAAAAGGCATGAGATGTCCAACAACAAGGTTCCGACCTCCTGTTTGTATTTTGTTGCATCCGTCCATCCATCCATTGCTGGGTCAGCAGCAACAGTTTGTTGAGAGTTGAGTGACCTGGGTGAAAGTTGAAGCTGTCGTTGAAAATGAGAGAATTGGGAAAACGGATACGTCTCGAGATCAACTGCAATGATGGCTTCCATGACTATTACCTTGCTGATGATAGGTCGGACTGGTATGTAATTAAGTGAAGTCTTGGCCTCTTTCTTTGGAATATGACATGAAGATAATAATTTGTTGAAAATATCAGGCTCTGCAGGACAAAATTGTAAGACCTGTGCACTAACTCGACTGGGCAGTGTTGCAGAGGGGATGGCAAGGCTCATTCAAATTTCCACATCTTAGAGAATGGGAAGCTCACAGAATCCAGAGAGTAGCCTGAGGATGGATGAGGGAAGGGAATAGAAGACATGGTATGAGGACCTTAACTTTGGATGCAAAGACAACATTTATGCATTCAGCCTCGTCTCGAGCTGTTTCCGTCGATGTAGCATCATGTGTGAAGAAAGAAACAGGTAAGGAACACTTAAGAGGCACAGATGACCAGGTCGTTGAAGATGACGCTACAACAGGGAGTTAAGATTTTAATTACAACTCATGAAGGGCCCTGACATGCTTAATGGTGGACACAATTGTTTCAAGACCTGTAGAAAGCTTCCAGGTTAGCTGTGCATGGGATCGGATTTCCAGGCAGAGAAGGGAAGTTGTTTGGGAGCAGCAGCTTCATCAGGACTATGTGTATCAAGACCAAGTGGGCAGAAAAGCTGACGTTGGGAATGAATTGAACATATGAGAGACGAATGGAGGTTGCGAATAAAATTTCATTTTGTCTGTATATCCTTGTCTATTTAAGCAAAATCGTAGAGAATCTACAAAGATGCTGACTCCAGCCAGATTTGAATCCACAATCTCTGGAACACTTTGCCACAATATCAACAGGCCCAACCATCCATTTGCCACGATGCATTCTCTCCATGATGTCATTGCCAGTAATATAGACCACACTCTCAAAAAATATTAAAACTTGCACGCACGCTGGAGGGAGGGGATAGACAGGAATTTAGAGAAAGAAACTGAACTGCGATGCAGCAAAATTGGATGATTTAACAGAGAGACGTGACAGTGGGATTACAGGCGTGTATGTGTGGGGACAAAAATGTGAAAATGTTTTCAGATTGACCACCATAAAACAAATGCAATGCTATTATAGCATTAAAGAAAGGCTCAAATAGCCACATTTGTATTGACCAGGGGGTGGAAGAAGCAATTTAAAGCAAAATGTTTAAGTATTATTGTTAACAGTGGGTGACACATACATGGCACAACAGCAAATGACTCGTCATACACTTGTAGTGAGTGTTATACCTTGTTTGTTTCATGCTGCATTACATACTGAGAATTGCAACCTCCCCCCCTCCCAAAGCGCGCGCGCGCGCACACGCACACGCACACGCACACGCACACGCACACACACACACACTACTGTGTTCAAAATTATTTTAAACCTAATTTGCATCATTCACCAACAGTGTAGCCCTTACGACCCCATCATTGTCTGTGTAATAAAGGGCAACGTGCTCGATACACCAATACTGCAGCCCTTTGTTAACATTGGACCTTCACATATTACAATGAATTAAGACTTAAACATTTTGCTTGAAATTTCAAAATGTAGGAATTTCGGTTTTTGAGAGCCAAGGGGGAAAATTTCATTACTCTACCTTTGGGCAAAGCAAAGCAAACGATGGATGGTACAAACGACCTACACTGCGCTGAAAAATAATTGTGACCACAACAGAAGTCAGGAGTCGTTTGTGAGTTTTAAATCTAGGAAAGCTTTAAATCCTTGAAATTGAGAAGAAATGCAGCAAAAGAGGGCGTTAATGAGGAGTACCATGAAGTGAACAGAAATTTAATCCTCTTGTTGCATTGTGGATCTTCATACCAGAGATTTGTGTTTACTTTTTAGTTTTGTTTCAACAGAATCACAGACCTTTGAGCACTCAATACTTTGCTGCAAGTGATAATCAAGGTTTCATTGTAATTCATTTCTTTCAAAACGGAACTTACATGTAGGTTAAATACTGTGTGTAGTTCAAATATCTTGAAGTGATAACTTAAATCGGATGGTTCCAAGAAAAATTCATACAACCTCCCATACTTCGAATGGTGTGGAAAGCCTTCTTCATCCAGAGAGCCATGGAAAAATATGGCTTGCCATTGCGGTCTGGTGCTGTTGCCTTCCTGAAGGGTCAGGAATCAAAGGCTCTCGGCATCAGTGGATTATCGTGTCAGGAAGCCGAGTCAAAGAGTTTACTTCTTGCTCACCGTAGGAATGTTAGCGGTTGTTTTTACTGGATCTATTCCCATCTTGCTCTTCTCCACCCAGCTCCGACACCTCCAGGAGACATGTTCAACCAGAAACCCTTTCCATGTTACCCTCCCCAAGTACAAACTCGACATTTTCCACGAAAACTTCAAGACTTTATCACATCATTGGTGAATAAAAGAGATGCTCAAGGGCAGATTGTATTAGAACATCCAAATAAGCAAACATAAGTTTTGAATAAAATACTCTAGCAGAAAAAGGGCTCTTTTTGTGAAAATAACAAAAGTCAGTTCAGCCAGCTCTTTGAACCACAAGTCACAGACTGCTGTCCATTAACACACCTCAAGGTAGCATCTGTGCACTTCTTTAGCTGAAACGACAAATCCACGGTTGCCCACAATGAATTAGGCAGTCGGCGAAGGCTACAATTTGGAATTTGAGCAGACACTGCCTGCCAGTAAAAAGCCACCTTCTCTTCCCTAAAGAGCAGTCGCATCGTTAACATAAACTAGCTCATTATGCTAGCAGAATGGTTCCCAGCTCAGCGTCCCTCCAAAGGACAGGACAGGTTTTGATGCAATGCCATGCCTGCGAAACACCAATCCCCTCAGTTCAAAGTCGGATCGGCAATCAAATCGAGCCGAGACAGCTCAAAAGGTAGATGCATGGCCTCGAGACCAACCTGTTGGACTCTTGTTTTCCAACCAATACCAGAATTTATATGCTAGCTTAAACAGACCATTGCCATATCAAGTTATTTGTAACAATTTAATTTAAATCAAATGTGACAAGAGGTTCGGATAAATGAATGCAAAGCAAAGGAATGAAACCCTGATAAATGAATGCAAAGGGAGGAAACATCTGAATGTCAGCATCGATAAATAATCAGAAAGATAAAACGATTGAATAAACAATTGAAGCAGATCATCTCAGGGAGATATTTTACTGGACCCCAGAAGGCAAAAAACATTATTCTGATTAAAACAAAACAAACAAAAAAAATTACAAATCAATTGTTCTACTGTGAGCAGGAAAACAAAAAATAAGTTCAAGCCTGAGGACATGGGTATTGCTTTGGTTATAATGGAGGACATTGGGATAGTATTCATCCAAGCCCCTATTTTTAATCAGGGCTGACAGGATATCCTAGAGGTATGCACTCACCTCTAAGGGGGTCCAGCCGAGGTTTGAATCCCGAACTAGCTATAAACTGTCATCCTGGTGTTTCACAGGCAGGGTGATTATCACTTTGTGTGCCGTCCCTCCTCAGATGTACGTTAAACTAGGCGTCGTTTCTGCTGGTATTAGTTGGTGGACGTTCAAGATCTCTTGCGTGTCCTTTGCAAAGAGTAGGTGAGCTATTGCTGGCACCCTGGACAAATCACAAATTCCTGCCCTAACCTCCAGAGGGCATTGCATCAGTGGCACAGCCACACTCTCATCTCAACCAATGATGTTACCCTGCAGCCTTGTGCTGCATATAAAAAAAAAGAGGAAGATTTTCATCCAGACTCAGTGGAATTGCATTTGAAGTCTCCACTCTGAGTCCGGGACGTCGGTGGTTCAATTCCGAAAATGGCACAATCCCACCAAAGACTTTAAAATGTGTCAGGAACATATTCCTTGCTTGACACAGCATTTAGAGGATATGGCACAGCCAAACACAGTGGGGTTGCATCTCATGGGAGAGGTGACAGGAGGGGGGAGAGGGATTTCTTAATTGCCCTGATCTTGCTGACTGCAGAAAGAAGAGATGCATCACAAGATGGCATACCCAGCATCATAAGTTCACCAGGGAAGTTCCGTCAATTCCACCAAGGTCACTGGCTGTTTGGCTAAAGTCTAATCCAGTGTTGTCCATCAATTCTGTTTGCATGTATGCATGATTTGTGCAACAGTTCTTCCATGAGCCTCAGCAACCAAGAAAAGGTACACAAGTTGAGCAATTTGCCGTTTCAAACCCTACTTGGGTTCCTCCACAACTTGGAGTCCACCTGTGGCCAATTCAATTGATTGGCCATCATTTAGAAAGAAACACACTTTTCTATACAAAGTCCCACAGTTGACAGTTCGTGTCAGAGCAGAAACTATACCATGAAGTCCAACGAACTGTCCATAGAACTCCAAGATAGAACTGCAAAGAGGCATAGATCTGGGGAAGAGTATAAAACAATTTCACAAGAGCACAGTGAGCTTCATCATTAGGAAATGGAAAGAATATGGAACTACCCTGACTCTTCATAGAGCTGACTATCCGACCAAACTGAGCAACCAGGCAAGAAGGACCTTGGTCAGGGAACTGAAGAGATCCTTGGCTGAGATGGGAGAAACTGCCGGAAGGACAACAGTCTCTATAGCACTTCAAAAATCTCGGCTTTTTGGGAGAGTGGCGAGAGTGAAGCCACTCTGGAGAAAAAGGTACATGACAGCACACATGGAGTTTGCAAAAAGGCATGGGAAAGACTGAGAGCATGAAGCAAAAATTCTGTGGTCTGATGAGATGAAAATTCAACTCTTGGGCTTGAATGCAAAGCATTACGTCTGACGGAAACCGAGTGCAGTTCATCACCCATCTACCACCATCCCGACTCTGAAACATGGTGGTGGCCGCATCATGCTATGGGGATGCATTTTAGCGGCAGGGACCGAGAGACGTGTAAGGATAGAGGGAACAATGAGTGGAACGAAATGCAGGCAAATTCTTGAGGAGAACCTGCTTCAGAGTGCAAAAGACCTTAGACTGTGGCAAAGATCTACGTTCCAACTGGACAATGACCCCAAGCATACAGCCAAAGCAACACTGGAATGGCTTCAGAAATAGAATGTGAAAGTCCTTGAGTGGCCCAGCAAAACCCCAGAGTTGAATCCCATTGAGAATCTGTGGAAAGACTTGAAGATGGCTGTTCACCGACACTCCCCATCCAACATGACAGAGCTTGAGCAAATCTGCAAGGAAGAATGGGAGAAAATCCCCAAATCCAGATGTACAAAGCTGATACAGACATATCCAAGACGACTCGAAGCTGAAATCGCTACCAAAGGCGCTTCCACAAGATAGTGACTCGGGGGGTGGGGGGGGGAGTTGAATACTTGTCAACGCAAGACAATTCAGCTATTCATTTTCAATTTATTAGTAAAAATTTCTAAAAGCATGTTTTCACTTTGTCATTATGGGGTATTTTGTGTAGAATGGGGGAACAATTTTAAAATGTAATCCATTTTAAATTCAGGCTGGAACACAACAAAATGTGGCAAAAGTCAAGGGGTGTGTACTTTCTTAAGGTTATATATATATATATATATATATATATATATATATATATATATATATATATATATATATATATATATATATATATATATATATATATATATATATATTATTAGGGCTTCAAGCATGGCTGAAGCTCTATTGAAATCGTTCGTATTATTATTATTAAAGGCGTTTTTATGTTCTACTGACCGATTTTGTGGCGGATCTGGAGGGAAAACTGTTCGATGAAATTGAACGAAACTTAACAGGATAATTACTCACTACCTGAAGTTTATACTATGAAACATTTGATGACGTAGGTCACGTGGTATGGCGGCCATATTGGATTTTCTCCAAAACCTAAAAACATCTTCTCCAGAAGGGATAATCTGACAGCCTCAAACTTTTGCACGCATTTGCATTGTTCCATGCTAATGTTAATTTGTTAATTGGGTCGAAATCGTTACATAATTAATATGATTTAAAATGATGCCGATTCGCCTCATTAAATATGCAAAATATGCAAATGAGAGTTGAAAAAATTTAATGACAAATTTAGATAGCACATAAACAGGGGACTCCCAATATATTTATACTATGTCTGTATTTGACCCCAGTGAGCCCCAGCGCCCCCCAAAGTTGAAAATGACCCATTTTTGAAATGTCATAAAATAAAAACAACGCTTGGATGAAATTCAATGAAACTTATCCATTTAATAACTCTCCACCTGAAGTTTATACTTTGAAATTTTTGATGACGTAGGTCACGTGGTATGGCGGCCATATTGGATTTTCTCCAAAACCTAAAAACATCTTCTCCAGAAGGGTTAATACGACAGCCTCAAACTTTTGCACACATTTGCGAGGTTCCATTGGAATGTTAAGTTGTTGATTTCGTCGAAATCGTTGCATAATTTATATGATTAAAATGATGCCGATTCGTCTCATTAAATATGCCAAATATGCAAATGAGAGTTGAAAAAATTTAATGACAGATTCTGATAGGCCTTGAAGAGGGGACTCCAAATATGTTTACACTATGTCTGTATTTTACCCCAGTGAGGCCCCAGAGCCCCCCAAATTTTAAAATCACCCATTTTTGACATGTCGTAAAATGAAAACCAAAGAAGATAGACAAAAAGTGACCACAAATTCTGGAAGATAGTTTAACGTTATACAAGTTCGCCATTTACATTAATATGCAAATGTGGAGTTATTGGACTTTTTTGGGGACTTGAAAATTTGTCCAGCCTCGATTTGTCCAATGTGAAGTTTCCTTCTCTATCATGTATTGCTATGGGCTTTTCAATCCTTCATTGATATAACATGAGGGTCCCCGTAGCTGGGCCCCATTGCAGACTTGAACTAACTTTCTAACTCGGAAAACCCATATCATGTGGGTGATAGTGTTGAAATTTGTGAAAATGGAGGCAGGCCTTGAAGCCCGGGATTACTGGTTTCCCAGTTTTAATTATATATTAGGGTGGTCCATTATCAATATGAAAAATATAAAGTTGTCTGAATGTTCCCTCCACATGGCTTGTTTTTGTTCACTATGATATACTTATTTGCCTGTGAATTGTTGTGGTCCTATGATAACCTTTAGCGGTCGCTCAAAGATGAGGATTTTTGGCTGATGAGTGAAATTTGCGTAATTTTGAGATGGATTGTTGGTACTCCTGCTTGCCCCCCCCCCTGCCAAACCAGCGGCGTGGTGGTGCTTCCGTTACAGAGATGGAAGGGGGTGGCAGCACGAGCGGGAACGGTGAGGGCGGTTGGTTTTAGACTCGCGTGTCTAGAGCAGACACACTCTTCAATAATATATTGTGCTGATCATGTGATATTTTTGGTCAATCATTTCTTTCAATTTCTTTGGCTTAGGTTGAGTGATAGCATTGAAGCCAGGACTCCGTTCTTCTTCCGAAGGCTGGCTACTGGGGGCATCGATATCACAGCTTTCTGCCGGAAGATTGCCACGTGGACTGGATGTTCTACGCCTCTTAGGGCCCTGTCACACCTTGATGTTTTAGCCAGCGTATGGCAAGGTCTCAAAATGTATGTAAAATGCTGGCGTACGCTGAACTATTGATGTTTTTTTAAACTTTTGGGCGTATAATAACGTGCTGGACGTATGCATAACGTATTAGTAATGTACACAGAACGTTTTAATCACATATAGATAACTTATACCAACGAATGCTGAGCGTGTTGTCGGCATTCACAACCTATGCCAACGATAGTCTAACACATGCATAGCACGGTAGCATATCGCCGACGATCACGTGGCGTAGGCTATTAATAGGCTGCGGCTCGACGATTCAAATCATAACCGCACTGGACATCGAAGTGTGAAGCCGCTGTCACACCTTGACATTTTAGCCAGCATATGCCGACGTATGAAAAATTTGCCGAACCAAGCTGGCACACGTCGACACACGTTACTTGTACGTTACTCACAAGTCGAAACACGTCAAGGTAATGGTTAGCGTCAGTGTTCCAGACTCCCTGTTTTTTTGTTTTTGTTTTTCGGTATGACTGTGATGTTGACACTTCGATTTCTAGTGCGGTTATGATTTAAATCGTTGAGCGGCAGCCTATTGATTATATTACATTATAACCGCACTAGAAATCAAAGTGTTAACATCACCGTCATACCGAAGAAAACAAACAAACAAACAATAAAAAAACGGAGTCTGGAACACTGACGTTAACCATTACATTGACATGTTTCGACTTATGAGTAACGTACAAGTAACGTGTGTCAACAATCGCGTAACGTGCCTACAGCACATTACTCATAGGTTAGAAATGTTTCGGGTACGCTAAACATTATCTCGACGTGTTTCGACTTATTAGTCACTTACAAGTAACGTGTGTCGACGTGTGCCAACAATCGCGTAACGTGCCTACAACTTATGGCTTGCATTATGCGGAACGTGCGAGTCATTCGCTGGCATACGTCTAAAAATTTTAAGCATGGAAAATTTGTCTAACACCTCGGCGTACTACGACGTATGCCAGCGTACAAAGACGTATGCCAGCGTACAAAGACGTATGCCAGCGTGCTCTTAACGTATACAAACTTACCCATAACGTATTCGATGTGTGCCAGCGTTTTAGCCAAATTTTGCATACGTCAGGCACACGCTGGCTAAATCGTCAAGGTGTGACAGGGCCTTTACAAAATCCACCATGTTAACGAGAAAAAGATTTGCTGAGAGCTATAGAATCACGTGTTGTGAAGTGATTGAGGTGTGGAATAGAGCGAGATTGCCCACGCAACGTCCGGATGCATGCATACGTAAGCTGAAAAAGCTCCACGAGAGATATCTAAAACTAAAGAAAAATCGCAAAAGGGTCAACGACACTGGTGAAATGAACAATGATCTATTTATCTCAGATCTGGAGGAGTTATTCGACATAGCGACAGCCAATGCATTGTCGGAAATAGTGATCAGTGCCGACCGTGACTTCCTGGAGCGTCAGCGAGAGAGTGTGTTCTCTAGTAGCATGGCTGGAGCTGATTTAGTCACCCACTCTAGAGAGGAAAATAAACAAAAAGATGAAAATAAAGACTTAGCTCCGCAACGTTACGCTGAAAGGGAAAGCCGCAAGCTGAAGGTAACTGAAAGTGAACCGCTATCGTCTACGTCAGGTGACTGAATCTGAAAGTCCGGAGGATGAATATATAGCTCCCTCAACGTCATCAGAGACCCCCTGGCTGCAGTAAAACAGAAGCTCATTCGGCTACTTCATCCATTCCCAAACCAAAGAACATTTTCCGATCTCCGGATGTTGTGGCAGCGCTGGATCGCGTGAACTTGCCAGATCGCGGGGCTGTGTTCGTGGCCGGAGCTGTCGCCAAGGTCCTCGATCATGATATCGGCGACATCACCCTATCACGGAGCTCTGTACGACGTTCTCGTATGGAGGGACGGAGAGAAGCAGCTGCTGCCGAGGAAGACTACTTCTCCCTGAAAGGACCTCTTCTTCTCCACTGGGATAGTAAACTCTTACCAGATATTGACGGCTCAAAGAAAAATGTCGACCGTATCGCGGTGCTGGTTACTGGTAACAGAGAAGAGAAGCTATTGGGTGTCCCAAAAGCAACCAGTGGAACAGGCAAACAGCAAGCAACTGATTGCATTGAAAAATGGGGAGTCAAAGATCAGGTTCATGGCATTTTTTTTGATACTACGAGCAGCAATACCGGCCTACATCGAGGCGATTGCATCAGACTAGAGAACTACATGGAGAGAGAATTCGTGTGGGTTGCATGTAGACACCACATGCATGAAATAGTTCTGTCGCACGCCTATGCCTGCACATTCAGTGGAACTTCTGGCCCCGACGATCTTCTGTTCAAACGCTTCCAGAAGAAATGGGCACACTTGGATCATAACCAGTACGACGTGTGTACGGTTTTTGATGATCTGGTACTCGCTGAGCTGCGAGTGGAGATGTTGGATTATTTACCGATAGCAATCACCCAACAACAACCGAGGGACGATTACCTGGAATTGCTGAAAATATCTCCTATTCCGAGGTGGCGATGCGGATGCCGGATCCTTCAGATCCCGGGCTCCATGAGCAATGCATCACGCTCGATGGATGGCTAAAGGAATATACGCCATAAAAATTTACTTGTTCCGCCATCAATTCAAACTGACAAAAAAGGAAAGCAAGAATATTCTGGACTTTGCCTTGTTTGTGAGCCTGGCATACGTAAAATATTGGAACGAGGCACCCATTG
>NC_140964.1:51306962-51321962 GCF_056783735.1 Eptatretus burgeri
CCCCTGGCGAGGGTAACCAAATGCAATACCCTCTCCCCTGGCGAGGGTAACCAAATGCAATACCCTCTCCACTGGTGAGGGTAACCAAATGCAATACCCTCTCCCCTGGCGAGGGTAACCAAATGCAATACCCTCTCCCATGGTGAGGGTAACCAAAAGCAATACCCTCTCCCCTGGCGAGGGTAACCAAAAGCAATACCCTCTCCCCTGGCGAGGGTAACCAAATGCAATACCCTCTCCCCTGGCGAGGGTAACCAAAAGCAATACCCTCTCCTCTGGCGAGGGTAAAAATACATCAGTCATTAATTTGCATGCAAAGCAATAAAGATTTTGGAAGCTACTGCAGCCAAAACAAAAAAGCAAAAATCAAAGGGATGCAAAATAAAAGAAAACAAATCATCAATCTCTAAACAGTGAGATAAAGGAGAAAGGAGAGAAAAGAGGAAGAGAAAGGTTACGGCAGTAAGGCCCAGTGCACATGGTGATAACGAATGCATATATGAATGTGGGATGGGAGTATTCATTGGAAATGGGAAAAGATTATGTTTAAGTGCTCCGCACCAGCCACAGCTCGCCCTAATAGGAGGGACATGATTAGGTAAGAATGGAGACCAATAGGCACAAAAACATGACAAAAAGGCACTGGTGGATTGCAGTCTTATAAAAGTGAACTGAGCAACTCTTTCCACTCTGCAGCAGACATCCAAATGGGGAAGTATATTTGTGTGACCCCTGTCCAAAGTAAGCAGACAGAGCAGAGTCCAATTTCGCAGGTATGTCATCGATCAGCACAGATGCAGTTTGCCAAGGCGACGGCACCCAAGTGGCACTGGAATTGCCTTTGGAAATGCTGGCAGTATTATAGCTTGGCCTAAGATCGGCACTCAGTGGGGTGATAAAACAACACTGCCAAATATCGCTGCAGAATCAAAAAATTATCACCGGACAAATAGCACCCTTCAACCACAACTGAATCCCACCACATAATGCTATTACATTAATGCTACCTTTGTGAAGGTGTTATGAAGATATATGTATCAATAATTGTTAATTACTTGTCAGTCTAATCATGATTGATTACCTTGACTCAAAGCATTTCGTACCAATGCCTCACCAGAGCAGTCCTGGGTTCTTACACAGACGTAAACGCGATTCTCATTAACCAGGATTGAGAAAGGGTGACACGAAGGTGACCAATGACTTACTGCATGGCTGTGTAGCCGAAAGCAATACAGATACAGGGAATGGGTAATGAAGCATGAGGGAAATGACGGTCGCAAAATGCTAAGAAATTTAGTATCAACTAGAGAGAGTTCATATAACACGTTACCCCATGCAGTGTTCAGGTGTATACTTCAGTTAAAATAAAACAATACTTTTAAAGATCATTAAAAAAAATTCTGGAAGTTTAGCATGACTGAACAGAAATATACAACACTCATATACACCACCCTATTTCACATGTCCAAATACTGCTAAACGAAAGGGTTTTAATCGTGCAAAGAAGGTCATTTGTGTTCTCCAGTGTTCAAGTACATAATTTAATTGAAATAAAATAAAGGTTGTAAAAGTCATACAAATAAACGAATTCCGGAATTTACTGCCTTTGACGGTGTCAATCACACTACCCAATGTGATACGCTAAATTAGTTCTTCATGCCTGTTATTTGTGTACTTTATGACATCCTTAAGAACATTAAGTTTCCCGTTTGGACTGATTTTCAATTTTGTTTGACTGCCAGACAGGCAGACAGACTAAAAAAACAAATTACGCCACTCCTCTCTGCACATGTGCAATCAGAGCAAATTCAGAGACAAAGTACTGTAAAACGGCAAGTTTGTTTTCTGAATAGTGTTCAAAATACAACATTCAATTTAAAGAAGTTGTTCCTCGGTCATGAACTAACGTTTACAGAAAGATAGAGGGACGCACATGAACCAATTGCTTCACCACACTTTTCGCTTCACATGTGTGGGGTAACAATATTGTGCAGTATTGCCTCACAGATACTCTGGAGGAATGCAATGGTAATTATTGTCTCCAACAGATAAAGTACAGCAAAATCGTTTATTGTTCCTAAATGCAAAAGAAGAAAGAACAAATTTGGGAAAGGAAACAGACTTTTCAATATAGGGATTAAGAGAAAACACATGGCGATCAATTGCTGCAACACGAGTGAGAGGTACACTAAATTGTAAAACGAAGAGCAGGTCGAGCATCGTTAAACAAGTATAAGGAATAGTGTTGCCATTCCTATGCCACCGAGTTGAGATATTGAGTGCTTATTAAGCCCAAGCATGAGAAATGCTGCAGTGAGGCCCAAACTCTACAATGGGAAGGAAGACAAGGTGTGAAACTGGAAATGCGAAGGATCATGATGGACTGATACAGAAAGGGCAAACAAAATCAGATAAAAGGGCAGTGTGCTAACATTAACACACAAACAATCGACCGTTTGCGAGTAATGTAACAGGGTAATGACAGTGAAGAGCAAATAAATGTTCAGCAACTTTTAAGCTATCAAAACAATCGGTTCAAGAACCAACGATATTAAAATATACGGATTGATTTATCGGGGAATTATCAGAATACAAGAATAAATTTATCAGGGAATTATCAAAATACATGGATCAATTTATCAGGGAATTATCAAAATATACGACAATTTATCAGGGAATTATTAAAATACACGGATCAATTTATCAGGGAATTATCAAAATATACGATTCAATTTATCAGGGGATTATTAAAATACACAAATCAATTTATCAAAATATACGATTCAATTTATCAGGATATTATTAAAATGCACGGATCAATTTATCAGGGAATTCTGAAAATACACGGATCAATTTATCAGGAAATTATCAAAATACAAGGATCAATTTATCTGGGGAACATCAAAATACATGAATCAATTTATCAGGTAATCTTATTTGTAATTTACGGACCAATGTTTGTTTGTGTGCCTGGTGTTGGCTTAATGGTTCGGGTTGTGTGCTTGATCCCGAGTTCAGATCCTGGGATCTTGAGTTCAAATCCCACTAAACCGTTGAATTAATATCAGGTGGGGTTGACTCTGCCTGTCATCCTTCTGAGGTCGGCAAAATGAGTGCCAGCTTGCTGGTATCCTATGTGGGAGTGGAGACTTGTCCAGTATTGTGCCCAATAGCCAAGGAGACTGCTTAGGCAGCACCAATGCTCTGCACAGAGTATGGTCCCAATGGATGGATGGTTTGTGTGTGTGTGTGTGTGTGTGTGTGTGTGTGTGTGTGTGTGTGTGTTTTTGTCGTAGTACTCCTACAGTTCTGGGCCAATTACATCCAGAGGTGGTACACAGGATCAGCATGACTTCAATTAGTGTATAGGGGTCTTTTTTTTTTATCTTTGCCGGTGGTCTTGGGGCGGGGTGAGAGAGGGGATGCAAATTCTCTCTGTAAATGTGTATCGTGTAGCACCACTCCAGGTGGGAGAGGGTATTGCAAGTCCCCACCCTTTTCAGTGCAGTACAGTACAGTACAGAACAAAATATTCCTTTCCCCATATTTTCCAGTGCAGTGAGGCGTTTGGTTTTATAAGCAATCGGTATGCTTTTGCTTCATGCATGTAGCCCGGGTTAAAAAGGAATTTTTTTTTTCATTTTCGGAGCTATCGGTGGCCATTCCATCACCAAATAAAGGTACGTGTCAGAAGAATGTGGTGCATGATTGGAACAAGATCGCCTGTCGGGCGGGTACTCTGCTAGTTATCAATATTCACGGATCATTTTATCAGGGAATGATCAAAATACATGGATCAATTTATCGTGGAATTATTAAAATAGAGTACACGTATCGATTTATCAGGAAGTTACAGGCAAATGGGTTTAAACAGGATCTTTTAAAATGGGGAGGGATTATTTTACAAGATATTTCACAGTGATGACAATGTATTATAAATGCAGGACAAAGCAGAAAACAATCCTTAAAGGAATACACAAAGTAAATAGCTTTTGTCAGAATAAATAAATTTACGGTTCCGGTTCTTGAGTTCTTGAGCGACGGTGGCGGTTGCTCTTCAGGGTCTCTGCCAACTTTCTGAGATAAGTTTTCCGGTCGTTTTTGTCGCATTTTTACTGTTATTTTGTTATCTCCGTGCTTACTGTGTGTTCCTAATTCAGTCTTGTGTTAAAACTCGTGCTAATTGTTGAGTTTTCATTGTCCATTCATATTGGGTTTCCTTGAGGCCAACCCTTCTTCCTGTTTGTGTGCACGATCATGTTTATTTTATTTTCTCCCTTTTACCATCAGTTTTTATTTTCAGCACTTTTTCCACCACACTCCTTCTATCCCCCCCCAATTATACCCTCTGTTTCATACCTTAACACATAAAAAACTACAACAAAAAATACCTTCTCCCTTCTTCACCACACCTTTTACCCCACATAACCACGTGCCTTTCTGTACCGACTCTTTTTCCTCCACCTTCTGCCGATCTACCATCTTCCTTCTATTTTACCCGATCCAAATTCACCATACACCTTCACGGTTTTTTCTTCAACCTTTCCTTTACCCATCTCACCTGATCTTTATCAAAAAAAAAAAAAGTCTCTTAAAAAGTTTCAATTTTCTCTATCACATGTTTGGTTCCCTATATTGTATCATAATTCACTTCTCTTCTTCTTTAAAAGACTTCAATTAGATCTCTCCTTCATCCAATGTCTAAAAAGTCCCACTGTTACGTTTATTTTCTCCATTTTCTGAATTCACCTTTATTGCATCCTTCAAGTAATGTCTTTAATCGCATCTCTAACTTAAAAAATTTAAAATCCCAGTTTGCAATGCATGTTCGTAGTCCATCAATCGTCCCTTCTTTCCCAACTTCAGTGCCAATTCACCCTACCGACTCACATCTACCTCCTCCTAACCCCTCACCTGTTATAACTCACTCTCTCAATCGTACACTCACCATTTCAAACATGCTCTTTCTTTCCTCACACTTCCCCCTCTTCTCAACCCTTCAAATATTGTACCTCCCCCTCCCAGCTCCCTTCTTCGCCACACCACTGCCAAGTCTCATCCTTCCCCTCTCCCCACCTCTCCCATCACCCTTATGCTCCTTGGCTGTGCTTGCTCTCATCACCTCCCCTCCCTCTCAAAGCTTCCCTTTCACCCCTCCCTCTCAAAGAAACCTTCACACTCTTCCCCCTCTTACCTTCTCTCTCATCTTTCTCTAAAAATCCCCCCCTCCACTCTCCCTTCTCACCCTGCTGCCTTCAATCTCACACCTCACTCCCCATTCTCAAAGTTGACCCCCCTCACATGCACGAAGCTGCCTCCTTCCCCTGACCTCTCTCTCTTCGATCTCATCCTTCCACCTCCTCAAATCCTCAACTTCCCTCTGCCCCTCTCTTATTACTCCCCACTGTGCATCATCCCATCACCACCGAGCATTTTCTCCTCCTCATCCGGCCCTCTCCCCTCACTCTTCTGTAATCCCCCACACAATGTTAACATCTCTCCCTCCCTCCTCCCCTCCTCCCTCATCCTCCCCTCCCCTGCACCCAAAGCCTCCTCCCTCCGTCTTCCTTAAAAGTGTGGACCTCAAACATCCACGGCCTTCGCTCATACCAGATAGATCTTTCCATACAGGTTGCCACTGACAAACCAGACATAATCTGTTTCACAGAAACTTTCCTCCTTCAAGACATCTCAGACTCCCTAAAATCTCTCTCTGGTTACTCTCTCCTCAGATATGACAGATCTGAGCCTCGTCCTGGTGGCGAAGTTGCTCTCTTCATCAAAGAATCTATTCCTCACTCTCCATGCACTGCCCTCACTTCCCCACAACCCCAGGAATACCTCTGGCTACGACTTCCCCTCCACGCCCACCTCATGTTTATGTGTGCATTGTATCATCCACCAAACAGTGATGACTCCATTTACACCTCACTATCTCAAAACATGGACCAACTTCTATCCTCTCATCCTAATTCTTTCTTCCTCATATGTGGTGACTTCAATTGCCATCATGCCAATTGGCTGGGTGTGGGTACCTCCCTCACTTGCCATGCTTCTTTCGCAAAATACTTCTGCGACTCATTGGGGCTGACACAATCTGTCAACTTCTCGACCCGGATCTCAACCAACGGTACTCCATCTCTTCTGGATCTGATTTTGACCAATTTCCCAGAAAATGTCTGCTGTTCTTCCTCTGCTCCAATCCGTTTGTCTGCCAAATGCTTGTCAAAGTAAACATCTCTCTGGCTGATATTGGAGAACCACCTCAGCAATGTCGAGTCTGGCATTTCACTCAGGCTGAATGGCAGGGACTTCAAGCAGCCATCAAACTTCTAGACTGGTCTCCTGTCTCCACTTCCTCTGACATCAACTCGTCCTGGGAATTCTTTCAAAGAAAATTGCTCTCTCTCATTGACAAAATTGCTCCCCACCCAGGGTACACTGAAGCTTGTGGTGAGGCAGTTGTCCTGAAACAACTTGCCTTCGCCTCATGGAAGACAAATCCAACTGAAAGTAATCACAGTTCTTTCCGCAAAGCTTGGAATAAGTTTGTGTGTACCCTGAGAGCTACAAAACAACATCTTTCTAATCTAGTCTGAACTCTCAATCATGTCTCCCTCCTCCAAATCTTGGTGCCATCTGGATAAGTGTGATTCTGGTGTGTTTCCCCTCCATCCCTTCTTTCACCTCAAATTGCTGCACAGCTGACACTGCACGTGAAAAGGCTGAATGTCTAAACTCCGTGTTTGCTTCTAAATCTTGTGTCCCAAACCCGTTGCTTTCTGTACCCACCTTAACGAGTTGCACCCAGCTGTTCCTGGACTCTGTGTCCTTTTCTCCTGACAAGGTGGAGAGCTTGCTGTCAAATCTCGACTGCGATTCTGCAACCGGTCCAGATGGCATCAGCCCACGTGTCCTAAAAATCTGCTCTGCTGCTCTTGCTCACCCTCTCTCTGATCTATTCACCCTCTCATTTGCTCAAGGTCATCTGCCATCTGCTTAGAAATCAGCAAACATTACCGCTCTGCATAAAAAGGTGCAAAAACAGATCCTTGCAACTACAAACGAATGAGCCTTCTCCCAATCATCATCAAGGTCATGGAATCCATCATCGCTTCCAACATTAAATCCTTCCTCTTCTCCAATGGCCTGATTTCCGATCATCAATTTGGATTCAGACAAGGACTTGAGGTCCTTAATGCCAGAAATGAGATCAAAGCCATCTCCCCAGACATACCACGTACTTTCAATACGGTCTGGCACCTTGCTCTGCTCACCAAACTCTCTTCCTATGGTATCCAGGGAAATCTCCACTCATGGCTCACAGACTTCCTCTCCTGTCGCAGTCAACGTGTGGCCCTCAATGGAGTTCTCTCATCCCCTCTTCCTGTCCAGGCTGAAGTTCGACAAGGCAGTGTTCTGGGCCCTGTTCTTTTTCTCGTTTTCATGAATGATCTCTCAGACTCTGGAAAATGCTGTTTGTCTCTTTGCTGATGACTCTATGCTCTGCCGTACCATCTGTCATCCCTCACATCGGCAAGTAGCAGCCTCTTCACTCTCTGCAGATCTGGATAAAATCCCATCTGGTCCAATAAGTGGAACATGTCTTTCAATCCTGACAAATCTCTCACTCTCACGATGTCTTTCCGAAAGGACCATCTGAAAACCCAGTCCCCATCTACTTTCTCAACAATCCTCTTGAAGTCCTTTCATTCAAACTTTTGGGCCTCACTATCTGCCATGATCTTTCCTGGGAAAGCCACATCTCCATGCTGACCTCCAAAGCCAGTCACCGATTGGGCATCCTCCATCATGCAAAGTCCTTCCTTAGAACACCTGAGGTCCTGACCATGCACAAAGCTTTCATCTGCAGCCTGATGGAGTCCTGCTCTCCCCTCTGGGCTGGTGCTCACGCCTCTCACCATAATCGGCTTCAGGGTGTGGAAACCAAGGCATTTAAGATCATTGGTATCTCCCGCGATGAGGCTGAGTCTTTGGGTCTCTCACTCTCTCACCGCAGGCAGGTCGATGGTCTTTCTGATTTCTACCGTCTCCTCTCCGACCTCACCCCCCACCACTTCACTGTCTGCCATTTTTCCACAGGATGCTCAAGGTCTGCCAGCAACCCCTTTCTGGTCAAACTACCAAAATCAATCACTGCTCACCTTCATTCTTTCATTCCTCTTTCCCCCCCCCCACCTCTGGAACAAACTCCCACACAGTGTTCAATCTCACTCTTCCCTCCAGGTCTTCAAAATAGCTGTTCACCACAATCTCTTCTCTTCCCCCATCCAAAACCATGATCTTTTCTACCCCTGTGAATCCACCCCAAACCCACCTCCTTCATATTCCCTCCTTTCCTTCCTGAAAGTCCCTGTTGTGTCCATCTTGTTTACCTCATGTACCCCGCCCCATCCCTCTCCCGTCCACATATCTCTTCATGTGTCCTTTCCCCACTGTTTGCGTTTCCCTCTCCATCCTTCTTGTCTCCTGCTCCCCTTGTTACATATTCTGTGTGTTAGCCCTTAACGAGCCTTGACATTGTATATAAAAAAATTTGAATTTTTTTTTTAAAAGGCAGCACAAAAAAGGGCCAGCAGAAATGTACAGAGCATCTATTTCACGGGAGAAGAATGTTAAAAAATAAAATAAAATGCGTGGTGCCTGGAGGTCCCTCCGGATTGTAAGCAACAAAAGTGTGTCCAATCTGAAAGCAAAGTCCTAATCTGTTCTTTCAGGAGGGATTTGCAGCAGATACAGTACAAGAGAACTTTGAATATGAAACATGCCTATGTGATGTTCAAAATGGTGTGCAGGATAACTTGGTTGGAAGCATGCTCATCACTTGGTCGTCTGGTCTCGGTTTTGATCTCAAAGAAGTCGTTGACATAAATTGATGCTCTATCATGCTGCCAGAAGTGGACCATGAACCTTGAGTATAATCCTTGCTGGCTATTTTGTCTGGGTTCAGGATGGCACAGTTGCTTTCAAAAAGAGAAGTCCACAGGGTGCTGACACCCTCGACAAATACACTACATGTAGTCGCTTCCCCCAGAGAAACAGGAGTGCCGAAATGTGGCACAGGCACAATGGGCCAATGGGTCTTACACATGGGTTGGAACAAATTACCTTGTGATAAGAAAGGCCAAATAATCCCACCAAACTTTGCTGGAGAATTTCTGTATAGTTGGATTTCTCATGGCCATCACAATGGCATCAAATTTTTACAGCAAAACCATTTTCACCTTTTAGAATAAAATATAAATCATGTCCTTCAGTCTCTTAAATTATGCATAAGGGAGTGCCAATGTAACAAGGCACCCTTTAAAGGCGCACCAACCTTGAGAAGCGTGATGTTCCATGTGAAATTTTCAACCGCCTTGCTGAGCTTTCGCCCCTTTAGGCCTTCTTTGGCTCCAAGAGCGCATAACTCCGCGTGTTGCTCAAGGCCTGGTGGAGATGCAGGAATGGGAGGGAGAATCACAGGTGGAAAGAATCGAATAGAGCCAGCCCCAGTGTGATGAACCAGCCCGTTGTTCCCTTCCTCATGCAGTATAAATTTTAATGAGTGATGTGATGTTCAACAATTACGAACAGTCAATTCAGTTCCCTTTTAAATGTAAGCATGGAGGCTCACGTAACAGCTGTTTGAATTTCTGCTCTGATCATAACTATAACTGATCATAACTACCTAGTTTGGTGAATTTCTGCACAACCATTTGAGACAACATGACGGATGGATGGGCAGATGGAGCCGATTAAAATATCCCTTCGTTCAAAAAAAAAAAACAACAAACAACAAAAAAACGCGGGGACAACAAAAAAAGCATTATAGGCCCATCACGTCATTATATAGCTTAATTCTCAAGCCTTAAAAATGTGAGCTGAGCTTCAATTTGGACATATTCGAGAGTGATTGATCAGCCATCAGTTACAAAATAATATTGTTGATAATGATCGGATGTGCAATTCATTGCAACAGTGAATTTGCATGCAAAACTAATGGCACTGAAACATGGAAGATGCTGAAGAAGCAATAGTTTATGCCAAAAAGTCCCCACGGAGAGCATGGAGGATGTGACCCTGGTTGTACGTGTGCATATCTGTGACCATATCTGTGACCGCAGGCAGCATGAGTGTTGCTCAACTTGTTCATCAATAAATGAAGGAATGACAGGTGTTCTTGGATTCCACTTCCACCCAAAAAGGGTTTTCAGAGTGAAGCTATGAACTCAAGTGATGACAAGTTGCCTTTAAACTGTCCGAAAAAAGGACACTGCACAAACATGATACTTATCTGTGGACAAAACAATGCTTTAAAAGAGAACTTTCCTCGAGGATTTAAATTTATGGGGAATTAAAACTACGAGCAGAGTACCCGCCCAACGGGCAATCTTGTTCCAAACATGCATGAGTTCTTCTGACGCATACCTTTATTTGGGCAAGAAAAAAAAAAAATCATAACCCAGGTTACGTGCATGAAGCAGAAACATATCATAACCCCCCCCCCGCCCTCAATCCCACCTCTCCTACCTCCCCCCCCCCAAGACCACCGTCAAAGATAAATACAGCCGAAACATAAATTGGGGGCATGCTGATCCTCTGCAGCAAATCTGGATGTAATCAGCCCAGAACTGTAGGAGGAGTGGAAGGACAAACGAATAAACAAGCAGTCATAGACTGGTACTTACGAAATCGTCAACTTGACCTCTGACCTTGTCTAATAAAAGCTGTCTCTAGAAAAGGTAGCGACGCAAACCACAAGTTTCTACGATGATTCTGCATCAAACCTCTCATAAAACATCCGATTTTTACCAGAATTTCGACAACCGAGTGTTAAGCATACTTAACCGTTACCAAAAGTGAAGACAGGATTGAAATTGACTTTAAAAAATACCCCCGAGCGGGAGTGCCGGTCATCTCTGCCAGAGGTCGAAAGTAAGTAGCTGTGCCAGACTAGAATATGGGCAGATCATAAAGTACGTACGCTCTACTTCCGGGTTTCAAAACCACCCACCCCCCCCCTGTATGCAGGCTAGTGACCACCCACCCACCTCTGTATGCAGGCTAGTGGCCACCCACCCACCCCCCTCATACATCGCTAATCGCTTGCAAAGCCAGCAGTTCCTTATGAACCGGTGTTTGTAAGCCATGACGATGCAGTCCCGAGCAGTGAAATTTACCTTTTTCTTTTAATATCACAGCACGTCATTTATGGAAATAAAAGTACAAATTGACATTCAAGACAATGTTAATGTCATAAATGAAAGTAAGTGTGCATATAAACTTGTGTTCCATTGTTTTAGTTCAATCTGACAAAAGCTTCAAATGTAATATTTGTCTCGGAGAGTTCCGGTTCTTAAGTTAATACTTTTTTTTGTATGTACTTTATGAACGGCCCATACATGGAATCAGAGCGAAGTTTGAAGGGCTATAATATCGGAACGAGAGCAAATTTCAAAAAAATGGCTCGAGTTGTTCTCGATAATAGTCCATAGTATCTGAATCACTAATAACATTTGATCTCTCTTGATAAATGAGGGAGGAGATACGATTTGAAATCGATAATTTTCGCAACTTTGACAGCCTCGTGACGTTGACCTCGACCTTGGACGACATTGAAAGTTATATCGTTGTGCATGTCTCATCGACCTCTATCCATTCCACTATTGGTTATTTGTCTCCACTCGGTTTGATTGTGGACGGACGGACGGACGGACGTACGTACGTACGGACAGACTTCGAGACTGTTATTATTAGGTTATCTCTACTGAGATGATAGAGATGACCAAACGAGCGCATAATGTCGTGTGTTACAATCCCCCTCATTAGCATAATCTTCAGAACATAATACCTCAGATACGACACCCGATATAAATCTCATAAAACATCCGATTTTTACCAGAATTTCGACAACCGAGTATTAAGCATACTTAGCCATTACCAAAAGTGAAAACAGAATTGCGATCCGAGTTAAAACGAACTCGTAACGTCGACCGAAGCAAAAGTCTCCATTTCTCCACGCAATTATTATCTCTATTATAATACCAAGCTTGCACACTAAAAACTCGGCTCGCCGTCACACGATCCCTATAAAATTGCTGTGGCACTTAGTGGACATGCCGACAATGTTTGGGAAGTCTTGGCTTTCCATGGTACCACTTGCATTTTGCACAATGATTATTTTTGTCATTCCCCGTGTACGGTCTGTCGTCTGCTACCAGCTATGTTGTACTGCTATCCCGTGCATGTGCATGGGTATCGCTAGTTTAATATTATTTTATCAAAGTCACAAAACCGTAATATTCGGCCATCCACCAACAATCTTTGCATAATCCGACGGCTTAGCGAGTCAGGCATGCGACGATAACCTTTATTGGGATAAAAAATGACTTTTAAACACCATCTTTATCGAAAACACCGTCAGCGCACACACGCAAAACCTTTACGTGACTCAACGACGCGTCTGCTCGAGCGCGCTGCAACACGTGACGAGCGAAATATTTTTTATACAATCTTAAAACGTCTCCAAAACATCCGATTTTTACCAGAATTTCGACAACCGAGTATTAAGCGTCCTAAGCGATCGCAAAAACCGAAGACAAAATTAAAATCGAAGTTAAAACGAACTCGTAACGTCGACCAAAGCAAAAATACTCCGTTTCTCCACATGAATTTACGGAATTATGTTTGACCTCACTGTGACCTTGATCTTTGACCGATTTTGACCACAATCTAATCAGCGCGAGCCATCACCCTTCTGAATCACGTGGTGTAATTTGACATTGGTAGATTCTTCCGTTCGAGTTATTTTTTGGATGTTTGACCTCACTGTGACCGTTGACCGATTTTGACCAAAATCTAATCAGCGCTAGCCATCACCCTCCTGAATCACGTGGTGTAATTTGACATTGGTAGCTTCTTCCGTTCTCGAGTTATCTGTACCAAACCATCAAAAATCGAATGTTTGACCTCACTGTGACCTTGACCTTGACCGATTTTGACCAAAATCTAATCAGCGCTAACCATCACCCTCCTGAATCACGTGGTGTAATTTGACATTGGTAGCTTCTTCCGTTCTCGGGTTATCGTGCCTACGAACACACAAACACACAAACAAGCAGTCAGAGACTGGTACTTACGAAATCTTCAACTTGACCTCTGACCTTGTCGAATAAAAGCTGTCTCGAGAAGGTAGCAACGCAAACCAGAAGTTTCGACGATTATTCTGTACCAAACCATCAAAAATCGTAACGTCGACCGAAGCAAAAATCTCCATTTATCCACGCAATTATGTTAAATTTTTTATCAGTCACAAAACCGCAATATTCGGCCATCCACCAACAATCTTTACATAATCTGACGGCTTAGCGAGTCAGGCATGCGACGATAACCTTTATTGGGATAAAAAAAGACTTTTAAACACCATCTTTATCGAAAACACCGTCAGCGCGCACACGGAAAACCTTTACGTGATCAACGACGCCTCTGCTCGAGCACGCTGCACCACGTGATGAGCTGTGACGCGGCGAGTGAAATATTTTTTAAACAATCTTAAAACGTCTCCAACACACCCGATTTTTATCAGAATTTCGACAACCGAGTTTTAAGCGTCCAAAGCGATCGCAGAAACCGAAGACAAAATTAAAATCGAAGTTAAAACGAACTCGTAACGTCGAGCGAAGCAAAAATACTCCATTTCTCCATGCAATTATTTCATATTATTTTATCAAAGTCACAAAACCGTATTATTCGGCCATCCACCAACAATCTTTACATAATCCGACGGCTTAGCGAGTCAGGCATGTGACGATAACCTTTTTTGGGATAAAAAAAATGACTTTTAAACACCATCTTTATCGAAAACACCGTCAGCGCACACACGGAAAACCTTTACGTGATCAACGACGCCTCTGCTCGAGCGCGTTGTACCACGTAACGACCCGTGACGCGGCGAGTGAAATATTTTTTATATAATCTTAAAACGTCTCCAAAACATCCGATTTTCACCAGAATTTTGACAACCGAGTTTTAAGAGTCCTAGCGATTGCAAAAACCGAAGACAAAATTAAAATCGTAGTCAAAACGAACTCGTAACGTCAAGCGAAGCAAAAATACTCCATTTCTCCACATGAATTTATGGAATTATGTTTGACCTCACTGTGACCTTGACCTTTGACCGATTTTGACCAAAATCTAATCAGCGCTAGCAATCACCCTCCTGAATCACGTGGTGTAATTTGACATTGGTAGCTTCTTCCTTTCTCGAGTTATCGTGCCTACAAACAAATACACACACACACACACACACACACACACACACACACACACACACACACACACACACACACACACACACACACACACACACACACACACACACACACACACACACACACAAACACATGACGGAAGTCATCAATATACTTACGAAATCTTTAGATTTCGTAAGTAACAAGCAGTCATAGACTGGTACTTACGAAATCGTCAACTTGACCTCTCACCTTGTCTAATAAAAGCTGTCTCTAGAGAAGGTAGCGACGCAAACCAGAAGTTTCTACGATTATTCTGTACCAAACCATCAAAAATCGAATGTTTGACCTCACTGTGACCTTGACCTTTGACCGATTTGACCAAAATCTAATCAGCACTAGCCATCACCCTCCTGAATCATGTGGTGTAATTTGACATTGGTAGCTTCTTCCGTTCTCGAGTTATTGTGCCTACAAACAAACAAACACACACACAAACAGATGACGGAAGTCATCAATATACTTACGAAATCTTTAGATTTTGTAATAACAAACCCACACACAAACACCGGTCCGTGAATTAAAGTGAGTACGAGCAAATACCACCCGTCACTTCGCTGACGCAAATACTAAAGGGGTGGGGGGAAGAGAGAGAGAGGGTGGGGGAGAGAGAATGGGGAGAGTGAAGAGGTGGAGGGGAAAGGAGAGAGGAGGGAGGGGGAGCGAGGAGGGGTGGGGGAAGGGAAGA
>NC_140964.1:51331962-51351962 GCF_056783735.1 Eptatretus burgeri
TCACCCTCCTGAATCACGTGGTGTAATTTGACATTGGTAGCTTCTTCCGTTCGAGTTATCGTGCCTTCAAACAAACACACACACAAACAAACACACACAAACAGATGACGGAAGTCATCAATATACTTACGAAATCTTTAGATTTCGTAAGTCACAAGACGACGTCGAGCCAAGCACAATACTTGCAAAATCCATAAACAAATGTGTCCTCAAAAATAATTGGTGGTTGAATTCAATGACCAAATATGCAACTCGTCTTCAGATTTCAAGTCATTCGGATGAAAATTGTCAATTTTAGAAATCCTACCTAAGTTGTTGACCATCGGCCTATGTTGACCTTTTGGTGCATGTTGACCTCAAAAATAATTTGTGGTTAAATTCAGTGACCTGAAATATAAATCCTCTTCAAATTTCATGCCAATGGAATGAAAATTGAGGATTTTAGAAAAACCACCCGAGTTGTTGATCTTGGGCCTATGTTGACCTTTTTGTGCATGTTGACCTCAAAAACAATTCACCGGTTTAATCCAGTGATCTGAAATGTAAATCTTCTTCAAATTTCAAGTCAGTCAGATGAAAAATATGAGGATTTTAGAAATTCCACCTTAGTTGTTGACCTTGGACCTTTGCTGACATTTTGGTCCATGATGACCTCAAAAACAATTCATTGGTTGAATTCAGTGACATAAAATATAGATCCTCTTCAAATTTCAAGTCAATCGGATGAAAATTGAGGATTTTAGAAATATCACATTAGTTGTTGACCTTGGGCCTATGTTGACCTTTTGACGACAATAACAACAGGCTTCTTCCTTATGACAAACTCTACCATGTGGAGAAGTTTTGTGAAGACCAGTTTAAAATTACGACCTGTAGGGGACGGACGGACGGACGGACGGACAGACAGACAGACATGAAAACATAGCCTCGTTCACCTTCGGTGGCAGAGGTAAATTAAAAGGTAAATAAAAAATTTATTACGTTAAATTACGTTCAGGTAAATCAAAAGCCAAAATGAGTGAATAATAATTCACAGCCATAACAACGAGTGGAACTAACCCTTTCACCATAAAGCTCTGCAATACACTTCAACAAAGGACCCGCATGTAAACCTCATGCATAAACAGTGTTCAGTGCATGCGAGAGCCCAAGGATAGCATACCTGCCTTCTGACACTGGATCAACTTGCTGTGCACAGAGTCGGCCATCTCCAACAAGGTCTGAGATTCCTGCACCATCTGAGGGAGTGAGATATAATACGACAATTAAATTTCTCAAAAAATATGCTATCAACAGTTATGCAATGGACCTTAATACCTTGCAGTTGTAAAATTATGAACCGACGACGCAATCCCCTCGATAGTGAATGCACAACAAATGCTTTACGTTGGATCCGATTCCACTCAGGAAAAAAAAATCTGAATGATCTCATAAGTGTGTTTGCTTGAAATGAAGCGACCCTGCAATTCCAGAGCATAGTGGCACGTACACAGACAGGGGTTATAATTACAAATATTCAGATCGGTGCCCGATATCAGCAATGAACATGAGATTGAACCCAGCAGAGTTGAGACAGTCTATTGGGGAAGGTGAACTCACGGTTGCAGCTGTTTTAACAAACCACCACCACACCACAATCACACACAACATTATCAAGATGTCGGTGAGGTGAAAGAAGCAAAAAAATACATCGACCAACACACATTGAAAACAGACCAACTTGGGGGGGGGGGGGGAAGCGGACTTCCAATAATATAGAAGTGGCAGAAGTCTGGCATACATGTATATGCTACAAATACGTCCCATTCTTTCCCTCCCCCGATTCATGGCCGCACTAATTTAATTTGCAAGGAAATTGACGATGGAAGAGGTCATCTGTTCCATCATGCCTGTGCTTCATCCACATCCGATTAGATTTATCTGTTATGACATATTTTATGTAATGACCGCATTCTTACTGAGCATCTACGTCCCTTTAACATCGAGAGGAAGGGAATTTGATCAGGATACGGTGCATATCCTGATCTCTTTTTGAGTGATATCATGGGATCTTTATCCACAAGCCAAATGCAAACAGGACAGCCAGCTTTACATACAACTTAAGAGGCATTGTTCCCAGATATAGCACACCCTCTCAGCACTGCATAAGAAAGACAAGTTGGAGCCCATCAGGATTCGAACCCACAGTATACAGCTGAATTGTGAGCCATAACCTTTTTCTTTCGCTGCAATTTCCCCTCACGTTCATCCTTTCACTTCCTTACCTAAAATGTATTTTTCTCTGATTGCACCCCTCCCCTACCCTCTCCCCTTTTACTTACAACATACATTGCCCTTTATGTCAAACAATGATACTGTGTTTTGGATGCACATGAACTAAAGCCATTTGCACGGCAATGAAAAAGCTCTCCGGTGAAAAAGTACAATTTAATCAGCATATCAAAAGGTCATTTGGTGATCTTTGTGGCCTTTGTTCATGTGTTGACAATGTAAGGCAAATTAATAATTGCTCGACTATAGAAAAACATCAAATGCTCAAACCCACGTAAATGTGTTTGCACCGCCAAAGAGGATTACTGGTGCAACGTTTAACAATGCTCATGGAAGAACAGAACAGAGGGCAAAGGAACAGACAAAATGAGTAAAGCAAAAACTGGGACTACAGCCAGACAGACATAGTACAAGGATAGGCATTGCAGAAGGGTGAGAACAGGTGGAGCTACAATGAAAAATAAATTAAAAGATTTAGAAGAGAACATGATGTGGCGGTGGGCAGAAGGCTTGAAATGTCGGAAGAATGAGCTTGAGAGAACACAGACTTAGAAAGATAGTGGCAGAGATGAGAAAATGGTGGAATAATAATAGAATGGAGGTGAGCCTTAACATTAGACTTGGGGAGAGAAACAAGGAAGGAGTTTCTGGCAGAAAATGAGTGACCTGGAAGGGAAGGAGCTGGCTGGGTGGAGAGGTGAGAGCACACGAGGAGGAAGAGTAGACTAGAGCTTATAAAATATTTGCAAGCAATGCAACCTGTATATAGTGAGCAAGAAGCAGCCGCTTGGACTCAACTCCGTGATGCGAGATTTCATTGACAGAGGGCATTAGATTCCATGGTCTCAAAGGGGCAGGAGAGGAAGCAGCAGCAGCACCAGTTGACAGTGAAAAACCATATTTCGTTACACTTCACCGAAGGCTTTGTACACCATTAAAAGTTGAGGACAGCAGAGGAAGGAAGGACTTGGCCCTGTAAATAATTCCTCGATGGTGGTCAGCTTAGGACGACAGCTTGAAGATATCATCTACCCAGGATCGGTTAATGTTGTAAGTGAAGCTCAAGAGCTCCAGCGACTGACCACGGTAAAATAAAAATGGGGGATTTGGCTGCCGATCCTTATGGAAGGAACAAAGTGAAAACATTTGTCTTTCTTGCACTAAAAGACATGTTCATTGGAGAAGTATCCTGCCACAGCCTACCAGACAGAGGGGTATTGAACTATCCTGCTGCAAAGCGATAAAATTGATTTTCAGTGACAAATACATATAATTGATGTATATCTAGATCAAAAGATTAATCCCAGAGCACTACTTTTAGAGACACTAGGCATCTAGTGGTACAGCATTGGATAGAATTCCCTCCAAAGCAAGCAGCTGCTTGCGAGCACACAAACAAAACAAAAAAAAAAAACTTTGAAGATCAGTTTAGAAGGGAATCCGAGATACAATTAACTGAAAGTAATGGAGATCAAGGGCTGGCAGGATAGTCTGGAGGTATGTGTGTGTACGTACACACACACACACACACACACACACACACACACACACACACACACACACACACACACACACACACACACACACACACACACACACACACACACACACACACACACACGAGCTTTCCTGGGTATGGATGTTGGTTCAGCTATAAAATGTCACCCTGGTGTTTCATGGGCAGGGTGATTCATCAATATGTGTGCCATCCCTCAGATGGATGTTAAACTGGGTGTCCTGTCTGCCAGTATTAGTTTATGCACATTAAAGGTATCACGTGTCCTTCATAAAGAGTAGGTGAGCTGGCCGGTCACCCTTGCCAAATTCCAAATTTCTTTGCGCACTCTGACGAGTATCCCGCATCGGAGCGGTGACCGTTCCAATATTTCGACAGAACCGACACTCTGTATAAAGCATGGTGCACAATAATAATAATAATAATAATAATAATAATAATAATAATAATAATAATAATAATAAAAATGAGATGGAGATCAAGGCAGGATGGCAGAGAATGAAATGCAAGTGTGATTTGTTTCGAGTAAAACATTTTTATCTCCCATGAGATAGCTCTGACCTCTTTTTTTTTTTTGAAATTGTGGGCATCACCCCACTCCCCTCTCCCCCATTGATGGAATTAAAGCAACACGTCCAAGGTGAAATGACCTGGGTGGATTCCGAATGGATGGTCGGAGATCAGAGGAAATGAGTCTTCAGGTTTGGTGCAAATATCCATCCTGTCACTTTGCTTGTGTTGGTCAATGTCATTTACCCCTTTCAATGACACGACCCAGCAAGTAAAAATAAAAGCCGTAAATAGAGATGGAGGTGAGATTCCATCTTGAATTACCAAAGAGAAGAGTTGGATTAGACAGACGAAGGAAAGTGATCCATACATTAGTGTAAACAAAGGGTAAAAAGGAGTGGAGGTGAGCAGAAAGTTGAGATTTGTAAAAGTTTAACAAGGGAGGCATTTGCAGGATACATAAATGATCGAAGTAAATAATTGAGCAAGTCATTTGAATAAACATAACTTCATGTCGATGTTATTACACAGAGGTAACATGAAATGTTTTGAAACAGCTCGACAAAAAGTACAAAAACTAAATAAATGGAAATAAAGGAAGATCCCTTCCAGCACATTCACCAAAGATTTCAGAGTAATATTCGAGTTCAGCAGCTCACGGCTCTCCATCACCAAATCCAATTTCCCTGCACAGCCGCCATTATTTCAGAAAACCAGGCTAATGCCACAACGAAAAGCATTTTTTTTTAAAGCCTGAGGCTTTGTGAAAGACAAGAAAGCATGTCTGACCTGGAATTGGAGCCTCATCTGAATAGGTATACCAAAAACATGTGGTGGTTCATGCATTAGAATTTGACAAATGTAAATGAAGTGTATTCAAGGGTGTAAGTTTATCGAACTCTGGAAAACATTGAGGTCTTCTCACGTGAGATTCCATGGAACTCGGATGGAACGTCTGACAGAAGATCTATCGACTATTACGAATGAGCATGTCACATCTTTATAAACTTTTTTGCATTGTTTTTTTTTGAAGAGCAAAGATGGATAATAAGGAACTTTGAGGAATTTTAGCAAAAATTTAATGGGAAAGAGCAGCACAGCAGGCTTTTAGGACACATGCACGGATTTTGGGCATGTCGCAGAATCGGAGTTGAGGTTCTCCAGAAACTTCTCCACTTTCCCCACAGTATCAAGGAGCAGTTGGGTACAAGAGGGGTTGGTTGCACATGATTTGGAAACAAACACAGTTGCCATCTTGTTCACCACCCCCCGTGTCCTAATCGAGCCTCATTCTTCCCAACATCCATTATTTATCCAAATCTTTCCCTATTCTGTCTCTCATCACTGCTGTAGGTGTGTTTATCCTCTCTTTCTACTGTTCCTTTTGTTCTGTTATGTCCTGATCGATTCAATGTTCTCGCTCAACAAGCTTTGACATTGTACACAAAAACGGAATAATAGAAAAAAAAAATTTTCATCAAGGAACTTTGACACAGGAGGAGGCCATTCGGCCCATCATGCCTGCGCTACACCAACAACAGACCAATAAAATGATTTTATAGAAATATCAACGAGGCAATATAGAACTTGGTCTTAAAGTTCTATATCACTCCAAACGAAACTCAAGAGAAATTCCACCAAAAACTCTATAGAAACTCTACCGAGGATGTTCTTTAGAATGTCAACAGAATATTTTTGAATGGAATAATTCAAACAAGAAAAAAATAAAATTAAGCAACATAACCCGAAATATAATTACAAGAGGAACTGAAGGAAAACGAGAGAGAAAGAAAGTTGATGCAGTCAAGACAGTGTTGATCTCAGTATGCAAACTGCCATGTGAAGCATGGAAAAGCTCATGTTTCGGGTGTCAACCCTTTAAGCCGGAACAAAAAAAAAACAAACCAAAATAAAATAAAATGGAACTCTAGCGAAGTCGATGGCACGCAATCGCAAATCCCCAAGTTCCCACCGAAAGCAAAGCTGAAAGATGGCAAAAGGTTCCACCAGGAATGACCCAAAATCAAATTTCGAGTAAAACATTTTTTTCCCCGTTTTAATCTGCATGACCCCAAGTCCCCACCCTCTGGGGCATAAACCCGGGGGTGAAATCAAAAGAATCGTTACATATTTCATGTGTCCCCCCATGTTGATTGCATGTACAAAGTTTAAGTAAAAATGTCAGTTTCTGAGAGACACAGGGGCAGAACCAAAAATGACACTGCTCTCGCACATTCTTGCCATGTGGTGGTCATAACTACCATGTTTGGTGAATTTCTGCACAATGGTTTAGGAGTAATTAGCATGACAGATGGACAGACAGACAGACAGACAGACAGACAGACAGACAGACAGACAAAAAGACCTGATTACAATATCGCCCCGTTTTTTTAAAGCGTGGGGATAAATATCATTTTAATAATGCGTATTCGATGTGCTAGTTTTGGGAAGAAAACCTGTGGTTCTGATGCTGGGTTGGATATAGTGTAGGTCAAGAAGCACTATTTCCTGTGTGACTACATCTTTGTGTTATCCAAACTGTGAATTAAAATTGCAATGTCTACCCAAGGTGGAATTCTGTCCCTGACACGTGAGATAGCATGCAATTGAAAAACTAGAGTATGGACACTACTTTAACGAATGACATAAAATGTGCAAACCCCACTGGAATAATGTCTGACCTGTGTAGGCAATGGTTTTGCACCAAGGCTATGCATGGCACGTAGTCACATCAAATGAATCATCCGCATTTGGCTTTGCTTTGCCTGTATCACGAGCCACATATGTTGCAGCGTCGATGTATTTAATTATCACTTCCAATAACTGGAATGATCAAGCCACAATAATGCAAAATATTCTTCCTCTAATAGGCTTTCCTTTTGGCACACAGCGCTAACTACAATATAGTTTGCCACTCACGTCCAACAATTGGCTAAGAAACAACTAAAGGGACTAGATGGTATTCATAGAATACTTACCCTGTGCAGGCAGTCTTGAGAAGGACTTGGTGCGAGCCAACTCTTCTGGCGGAAAATTTGTAAATAAAAAAATGAAATTCAAATCAAATGGAAGAACAAATAAAATAGGTCCTGCATTGGAGTCACCAGAAGGAACCCGAACAAGCAAAAAACAAAGATGAAGTCATCAGGAGGAACCTGGATAGGACTCGGGCTTCAACTGCTACTACTCTACCCTCAAACCCAACCAGGCACAGCCAAGTGAGCCTTATTCTAAAAAAAAAAAAAATTAAAAAAAAAATTACCCCCGTGTGAGGGTGACGGTCATCTCTATAATGTTTTTTTTACTATCATTATCGATGAACCGTTGCCAGATATCTCCTAAAATGACAGACTCGATAGGTTTTGAAAATGGTGACTTTCACAACTTTCATGACCTCGTGACCTTGACCCTGACCTCGAATCCGGGAAAAATATGTCGTTGGGTATCACTCATCGACCTCTACCCACATACCAAATTTCATCAAGATCGGAAGTAAAAAGTTTTCTTTGTAACGGGAGGTGTTTTTGACCATCTTCCAGGTTACGTGGTGGCCAAACGGGACAGAAATTCAAAAATCTGTCCGGTTAGATACAAGATAATATTTTTTACTATCATAATCAATAAACAGTTGCCGAATATAATAATTCAAGATCGCTTGAGAAATGTAGGAGGAGACAGATTTTGAAAATCGTCATTTTCGCATTTTTTGCCAACTTTGAAGTCACGTGACACGAAAACGAAAGCGAATATCGAAATTCCGTCCTGACAAAATTTAGATATTGTCCCATGGATTCATATGCCACAATCAAATTCAAGATTGCTTCAGAAATGTAGGAGGAGATAGATTTTGAAAATCATCATTCTTGCATGAAAATCGTCATTTTCGCATTTTTTTGCCAACTTTGAAGTCACGTGACACGAAAACGAAAGCAAATATCGAAAATCCGGCCCGATCAAAGTTTAGATATTGTCCCATAGATTCATATGCTACAATCAAATTCAAGATCGCTTGAGAAATGGCAGAGGAGATAGAATTTGAAAATCGTCATTTTCACAACTTCAAAGGCCGCGTGACCTTGACCTTCGGTGACCTTGAAAGTCATACCATCGTGTACGTCTCATCGACCTCTATCAGTATCACTAATGACCAGATCTCCCACTTCAACTTCATTGTGAACGGACGGACGGACGGACGGATCGAAGGACATCGACACGCATATTATTAGGTCATGCTCGAAGAGATGACCGAAAAAGGCTAAAAACGCGTTTTATATTTATATTTCATTTCGGCAAATATACCGTCGGCAGAGCCGTAAACTAAGTTATAAAATAACTAAGGCCTTACTTGACTTCAGACAACGCTGGCAGCTCAGGAAACTAGACACGATCTCGTGGACGGTCAACATAACAAAAAAGAAAAATTGGGGTCGGATACCAGGCTGAGACGATTGGTCGAAATCCTTCCTTCCTCCTGAGCGAATCGCATCGGCGTTTTTGGCCATCTTCCAGATCACGTGACGATCAAACGGGAAGACCGTTTTTACAGCCATTTTTCCCTGCTGTGCAGGGGTTTGGCTTTTTGTGAGGCAATGTTTTATGGCCGGATGCCCTTCCTGACGCCAACCCTGGTCGCCTCTTACGACACACAGGGATATGGTACACCTATTCTAACCGGGGCATACACCGGGACCAGTACACTGGCACTCATTTCGCCGACCTCGGAAGGATGACAGGCTGAGTCAACCCCCTGGTGTTAATTCAGCAGCCAACGGGGCTTGAACTCAGGACACTGGGATCCCAAGCCGCCACCCTAACCACTAAGCCAACACCAGGCTTACGATCAAACGGGAAGGAAATTAAAAAAATCTGTCCAGTTAGATACAAGATAATATTTTTTACTATCATAATCAATAAACAGTTGCCGAATATCTTGTAGAATGGCAGACTCGATAGGTTTTGAAAATGGCAATTTTTATAACTTACGTGACCACATGACCTTGACCCTGACCTTGAACCCGGACAAAAGTTATATCGTTGCGCAACACTCATCGACCTCTACCGACATACTAAGTTTCATCAAGATCGGAAAGAAAAATTGTTGATGGACGGATGGACGTTTGGACGGACATTTGGTCTGGCTTTATTAGGTCATCGAGGTAGAGATGACGTAAAAAGAACCCAGATGAAAAAAATCTAATAATTCTGGCTGCCAGACCATGCTGACAATGAGGTTGAAATTAAAAACATATATTCCCCATCACTTCTGGATCATGAGTGTGAAGTTTCACATCCATTGATAAAGTGGTTCAAGAGAAAGAATTTCAAAAAGATTTTCACTCAACCTAATATGGCTGCTAGACTATGTGACCTACCAAATATTCGTGAATACCCTGGTATCCGCAAGGCTTGGGAAACATTTGTGTGAAGTTTCCCCTCGATCTGTCCAGCCGTTCTGGAGACGATTTTTTTTATCGGTTTTAGGGTAAATCCAATATGGCTGACAAACCATGTGACCTGTGTCATCATATGTGGGAAACTTTTTGTTTCCCATGGATAGGCGGTCATACCTGTAAAATTTCTCCTTGATCTGTTCAGCCATTTTGGAGATTTTTGAAGGTGTTTTTTATCTTGCCAAAACGAAGTTTTTGCAAGATATGTTAGTTAGTCAGCTTGTATGTTTTATTTTTATCTTGCCAAAACGAAGTTTTGCAAGATATGTTAGTCAGCTTGTATGTTTTTTTTTTGTTTGTTTGTTTGTCTGTAATCACATATAAAAAATTCTGCAGAGCACAGTTATCATCGGAAATTTTTGTAACTTCGCATATCAGAGGCCTATAGAGGTCCCTTTCAGCGCATAAAATTTTGAAGGTCAAGTTCAAAGGTCAAGGTCACTTTGTCGCAAATCAGGGGAGTCGACGAAACCCTTATTTTTTGAGTAATTTTGATCGGATCGTCTTCAAACTTCATGGGAATATAGTTCATGGTCTGGTGCTCAGCTGATTAATTTTTGGTGGCGATTGGCCTTGACCTTCATGGTTCGCGCCTCAGGTCAAACATATTTGATCCCAAGGTCAAATTTTCAAGTTTTAGGAACCATATCGTGTAGGACCTCAAATTGAACACCTCGATGAGTGCTTTCGAGATATGTCAAGCTTGAGGCCTTATGACGTAATTTGGTGACGTTATGAGGAAAAAGCATATTTTTCATGGTTACTCTGTAGAACGATTCTCATCGGAATCTCTCGTAGGCAGATATTCCTCAAGGAGTCGCTCCTGGTGGATAGCAGCTCTGTTCACCTCAGTGTGACCTTCAAGAAGTCACACGTGGTCACCTTTTGGCAAGATACGGGTCACTCTGCGGGTGACAATGGTTTATTTTTTTTTTTTTTGTCTGTAATCACGTATAAAAAAATTCTGCAGAGCACAGTTATCATTGGAAATTTTTGTAACTTCGCATATCAGAGGCCTATAGAGGTCCCTTTCAGCGCATAAAATTTTGAAGGTCAAGTTCAAAGGTCAAGGTCACTGTCACAAATCAGGGGAGTCGACGAAACCCTTATTTTTTGAGTAATTTTGATCGGATCGTCTTCAAACTTCATGGGAATATAGTTCATGGTCTGGCGCTCAACTGATTAATTTTTGGTGGCGATTGGCCTTGACCTTCATATGTTTTTTTTTGTTGTTTGTCTGTAATCACGTATAAAAAAATTCTGCAGAGCACATTTATCATTGGAAATTTTTGTAACTTCGCATACCAGAGGCCTATAGAGGTCCCTTTCAGCGCATAAAATTTTGAAGGTCAAGGTCACTTTGTCGCAAATCAGGGGAGTCGACAAAACCCTTATTTTTTGAGTAATTTTGATCGGATCGTGTTCAAACTTCATGGGAATATAGTTCATGGTCTGGCGCTCAGCTGATTAATTTTTGGTGGCGATTGGCCTTGACCTTCATGGTTGGTGCCTAAGGTCAAACATATTTGACCCCAAGGTCAAATTTTCAAGTTTTAGGAACCATATCGTGTAGTACCTCAAATTGAACACCTAGATGAGTGCTTTCTAGATATATCAAGCTTGAGGCCTTATGACGTAATTTGGTGACGTTATGAGGAAAAAGCATATTTTTCATGGTTACTCTGTAGAACGATTCTCATCGGAATCTCTCGTAGGCAGATATTCCTCAAGGAGTCGCTCCTGGTGGATAGCAGCTCTGTTCACCTCAGTGTGACCTTCAAGAAGTCACACGTGGTCACCTTTTGACAAGATACGGGTCACTCTGCGGGTGACAATGGTTTATTTTATTTTTTTTGTCTGTAATCACGTATAAAAAATTCTGCAGAGCACAGTTATCATTGGAAATTTTTGTAACTTCGCATATCAGAGGCCTATAGAGGTCCCTTTCAGCGCATAAAATTTTGAAGGTCAAGTTCAAAGGTCAAGGTCACTGTCACAAATCAGGGGAGTCGACGAAACCCTTATTTTTTGAGTAATTTTGATCGGATCGTCTTCAAACTTCATGGGAATATAGTTCATGGTCTGGCGCTCAACTGATTAATTTTTGGTGGCGATTGGCCTTGACCTTCATATGTTTTTTTTTTGTTGTTTGTCTGTAATCACGTATAAAAAAATTCTGCAGAGCACATTTATCATTGGAAATTTTTGTAACTTCGCATACCAGAGGCCTATAGAGGTCCCTTTCAGCGCATAAAATTTTGAAGGTCAAGGTCACTTTGTCGCAAATCAGGGGAGTCGACAAAACCCTTATTTTTTGAGTAATTTTGATCGGATCGTGTTCAAACTTCATGGGAATATAGTTCATGGTCTGGCGCTCAGCTGATTAATTTTTGGTGGCGATTGGCCTTGACCTTCATGGTTGGTGCCTAAGGTCAAACATATTTGACCCCAAGGTCAAATTTTCAAGTTTTAGGAACCATATCGTGTAGTACCTCAAATTGAACACCTAGATGAGTGCTTTCTAGATATATCAAGCTTTAGACATTATGACGTCATTTGGTGACGTTATGAGGCAAACGCATATTTTTCATGGTTACTCTGTAGAACGATTCTCATCGGAATCTCTCGTAGGCAGATATTCCTCAAGGAGTCGTTTCTGGTGGATAGCAGCTCTGTTCACCTCAGTGTGACCTTAAAGAAGTCACACGTGGTGACCTTTTGGCAAGATACGGGTCACTCTGCGGGTGACAATGGTTTATTTTGTTTTTGTTTCTAAAAGGCTGCTGAACCACATGACCGATTATGTCATCATTATTTTTTTCTGTTGACCAATTTACGCCCAGAAGACCATCAAATTTTCATACTGATCAGATGCAGCATTCTATGTATGCAATTATGACATCATAAATGAAGGCATATATGACATCATAAAAAATACACTTATTTCCCATGGGGAGTACTTCACAGGTGCCGTTTCAATTTCTTTTTCCATGGAGTGGTTTCGGAGATACAGAGGACCAACATTTCTCTATTTTCCCCAACATGGCTGCTACACACAGTGACCTATGGCATCATACTTATCATTAATACATTCCGTATGAGTATTCGCACCTGTGGTGAAAAATTTATGTCAATCTGCCAAGCGGTTCCAGAGAAAAGGGGAAAACAAAATGCAGGCACGTACGCATGTACGCACGGGACCGATCGCTTCACTCCGCTTTTCGCTTCGAGAGTGCGGGCTAAATATAGAGAAAGCCATGTTATGTTAAACATCATTGGCACAGAATAGATCATATCACTGTGAAATGTCACTATCACTGTTTAGGTGCAATGAAAGACCGGCATACCCAAATGCAGCACCAGTCTGTTCACGACATGTTGATTAATTTTTTTTACAGGAGCAAGGCTCATGGAAGAGCAGGGTAGATCTGACAGTGTGATAAGCATAAAGGAAATTAACGAAAAGGATAAGAGGAAAGGGAAGAATGTATGTTAGATGGTTGGCTTAGAAAAGGTTGATGGGGGGTAATAAAGGTCATGGTACAGAATTGGGGATGACAAGAGATGGCAGTGTACTTTGCTTAAAGCACTGGAGGAAAGAGCGAGACAGAACAGCCTCGGAAACATGGTCCCATAGACGGGAGAAGTGAGGAATAAAACAATAGAGGTCTACAGTTAGCCTGGATTTTGGAAGTTTCATTAAGAGGCAGTTACTGGAAAAAAATGCATGCATCCAAGAGTCGAAAGGGTAGGCTGGAAGACAGAGAGAACATAAAGAGCAATATTGGATAAGAGGCAGTCCAAAAAAACACAGAGAACACTGATCTACTTGCGATGTGAAAGCAACAGACCGTGTGCTGTGACATCATCACAGGAAATTTCAATAATTTTGAGTGCTTTACATTTCACGGCATCGAGGACAGATAGATGAAATGCTGGAGTGCCAGCCCATAGCAGAGATCAGTGCTCCACTTAGTTATAGACAGAAAGCCAGAGGTAGTTCTGATTTTCCAAAGGAAAGACTTCGATCAACAAACGATCCCGTCTGCAACTGGCTTTGAAGGCGGGCTTTGCTATGTGGTCGGCTCAGGAAAGGTCATGTCTGATGTTGAGGCCGAGAAGTTAAATATTTACTGAACCTCTTCCAGTGGATGACCAAAGAAATAGATAGGTGGTTTCATTCGATGACCTATCCGGAGACCGATTTTCTAGGATTGTAGGATATGTTCCATTTATCAGACCAGTGTCTAATTATTTCCAGATCAGGAGAGACAGAAAGAGGGAGGTAGAGGGAGAGAGAGACAGAGAGACAGCTGCTGATAACCTAGCAGATGGATGATGTACTATACAATACAATGTGGAATCTTCAAAAAGGAAGAGGATTTTCCAGAGCATCTGAGGTCATTTTTGATCATTTTTAGCAACCTTATGAGATTGAGATGCTTGTATCTTCACAACATAAAATCTACACAGCATTTCATACATTGAGGATAGGTCGATAGGAACTTTATTAAAACTAGATAATTTGCTATTTGCACTATTATAAAAACGAATGTGATGCCATTACAGATGTCTTGTAAATGACATACCAAATCGTACGCTGCGAGTGCCTTCCGTACAACTTCTGGCACGGGACCCTGGGGCTCGAGGCAGGGCCTCTGGCCATGCAGCGTGAGGGTCACAGGAGGAGCACCTTCGGCGTTGAGCAAGCGCGAGGACAATGCGTGCATGCACTGTGTAAGCTTGGCCACAGGTGACAAGCCACACACTTCAATTAACGAAAGCACTGCATTCTGGGCCACAACATCAAAACAAATAAAAGGCATTAAAGCAAATAGATAATAAATCAGTTATTTTTGCATTCTAAGACAATATAAGTAAAATCGAGTTAATACAACAGGCCTGCGATAGACCACAGGATTCTGCAGATCTGGTTTGTTCCTCTGTCTCAGAGGGTATCCCATGCTACGCCTCCACCAACGAGATCGGAGCTTGTTAAGGTTACATTTGTCGTATCTGAACTTCAGAGTTCTTTGTGAGCTAGAATAAAAGGCAATTGCGACACAACAAAAAAAATGCTGAATTGTCCTGGTTCAGGTTTCTACTAATGGGAAAGTTCAAACTTGATTCAAGCTTGAACAAGTTCTGGTCTGAACTAGTGTAGAGCAATGGAGTTGGGGCACAAGTTATACACAAAACACTCAGTCATGATGAACCAATAACAGAAAGGCAGAGGCAGGATTTAATGGCATCGTGTCAAGGCTGTAGGTGAACCCAGCACAGCTGTCCAAGTGCACATATAATTTCTGTGTGAAAACGGCATTCAGAGATGGCAGGAAAAGAATCTGAAGATGTACAATTACCACATTCGGGATATATGATGGACGATCATCAATGACATAGTGTGGCGTTTCTGTTTATACTCTTCGATAAAAAAAGAAACAAAAGTTACAACAGTTGTATTTAATAGTGTGGTCAAACATTCCAAGAATGGTTGAAGAGTACCAATGCAATGATCTGTGCACTCCAAAAACAAACATGATGTCAGTGGAAGCTAAAGTTAAGTTGTTGGGTGAAAACAAGTTGGCCACTTGAGATGAATGTGTAATTTTACAATGAAGTCAGTCTACAAATGATTGCAAACAATATTGGATTGGTAGAAATGGCTTTAATAATGTGTATGACCAGCAATAACCCCGATAGATGCTTATACACATCTTGTCATTAACCAAATCAGACCATCTGGCTATCATGAGATGTTACACCCTTCTTTGACCAGGACCTTCTGGAGATATCATGCTGCTGAAAGGTGGTTCCTTCAGCAAGGGTGACGTAATTATCCTCACAAGTGGTTGCAACCATTGGGTGAGCTACACAAGGTTTCTCCATGAACTCCCAGTTAGATGGTACCTTGTCAGTGCCTCAGAAATGAACATTGAATTACGAAGCAACGACGGTCTGAGTTATCCCTTCCTAAACTGTCCAGATGGTGTGAGCCAACTCATTGGGTGTTAAATGAGGCCTAGCTGTTCATAAACTGACTTGGACCACATGGGTAGCCAATTTATAGGGAGTATTAACCTGGGTCGTGTGCACACAGGAATGCAGAGTATGTGGGAGATGAGAATTGCATGCAAATTTCCAGGAATGCTCAAGTTCAGTTGAGGATAATTGCCACATTACATGTTACACATATAATTTCCTGATCGAATGTCTTATCTCAACAGTCATGGCTTGCAAACACATGAAGAAGAAAATCACACTGCCTGAACATCTTCAGTGGATGACCAAGGATATAGATAGGTTGGTTAATTTACAGATTTTCGAGGATTGAAGGATAATTTATCAGACCAATGTCTCATCAGAGAGAGACAGAGACAGAGACAGAGACAGAGACAGAGACAGAGACAGAGACAGAGACAGAGACAGAGACAGAGACAGAGACAGAGACAGAGACAGAGACAGAGACAGAGAGAGAGAGAGAGAGAGAGAGAGAGAGAGAGAGAGAGAGGCTGGGAATTTCTCAGTAATTATGGGAAGTTCTCACCACAGTAATACAGGATGATGGCGTCATTTGCTAGATTCAGAAGAGGTCTTTGGTACTTTAGCAAATCAGGAAACTACATTTGTTACTTTTAATGTCACAGACCAGGTAACCCATGGAAATAATGTTGTTTATGGATGGGATCATGTCCATCCAATGACAGTGCCCTCTATTACCTGGGTAACATTGGGTGAAGGACAAACACAACAACAGCATGATTAAAACAAGGACGTGTGGATATGCATAAAAACCAAAAGCCTACCAGAGCATTCTCTCTCAAGTCTGTGGCTTCACGAAGAGGTTGTGTGGCAGTCCGAAAAAGCTCATCCACGGTCTTAATCCCCACAATACGCAACGCCACGTAGTCATGGCTGCGGCGGCCCTTACGCACCGACAGACCCCGCTTGTGTGGCTTGCCACCCCCACGCCTGTTTGTGACAGCAATGTGCACAAACAGAGAGGCATGAAGGAGAGGTTCACCAGTGATTGCAAGTAATGGAATGTGCCGATATCCCGGTTGTAAGCATTCCACTGGAATTGTGTGCTGTCCAATAAATTCGTCGCCGATGAAGTCATCGTCAAGTACGACAAGCCGAAGGAGAGCAAGCTCTGGCAGATTTAAGTGAAACTCAAAACTTTCATCAAATATAGGCCGATCTCCATCATGATGAACTGTTTTGGTACGTCGGTCAGCGCAGTCGGCTGGAATTCCATGGATCTCCACAGCAATGTATGGATCGAGGACATCGCCCTTGGTTCCAGATCCTTTCGGTTTGGGCAGATTCTGTCCACTGAGCACCTTCAAGTGGAGTATTTGAGGTGCTAGTCCAGGACACATTTCTCGAGTGTCTGCCCGAAAGTAAGCCACCTCCTCACGCATTACCGAAGGCCGCAACACATAACCACAGCCACCATTTTGCCGAAACCATCCGAGTCCTAGGTCAAGCATGAGACCTGGTGTTTGAACATTCAGTGAAATAAGTTGGCACCCACATTTCCAGAAGTCCATTGGACTAAGATTGCTCGAGTCAGTTCGTTGTGGGCTTGGATATACACGTGACAGGCAGCGCTTATTGTACCGCAGGAAGTCATCGTGCCTCTCGGTAGCAAGACGCAGAGCTTGCAATTCACCAATCGAACAAACCTCCCAATAGTGCTGCATGCGTAGCGCCGTCTCAAAATTGGTGAAAGGCACTGAACGACAAAGCGTCACAAGTTCAGACAGCTCACGCCGTATTCTGATACGCCCCCTACCACCACTAACAGGGCTGCTCGGGGTCGTTTCAACTGGCATGTAACTCATCAACCGCTCTGAAGCTTCTTCCTCTTCACTAATTTCCCCCTCCGAGTCGGGATATCCCCAGGGCAGTGCCTGAGCCTTCAGCAAAATACGGCCACGCAGGGCTGCTGGCGAGGGAAGGTGGCCGGTATCATTAACAGGGCGTTCAAGGAAAAGCTTCTCTCTCAGCACCTGTAGACAGTCGTTACCCAAAGGCATGTTAACTGTGAGTGGGTGACAAATTTATCTTGATTGCTCGATTGCCCAAATGATTGACAGAATTAACATCGAGTAATGACATGTAAAACAAATGTGAAGTCAGTTTTCCAACATCAGCTAAGATTCATGATGGAACTTGTATGCTGTACTTATTACATGTAGAACAAGGACAATACGAGATGTCAGTGCTCTTTTGCATCAATTCCAGGGACATGAGAAGGCAATAGACCAATCAACACAGTCGATGGGATTTGGAGCAGGGATGTGCCAGCATCATAAGCTATGTGCTCTGATGGAAATGCCAAATCGGGTACGATGACAATTAATCAACAATCCCGCCTCCTAGGGTTCTGCATTGTTATAGCTTAGAGGAGATCTGAGAATGAATAATCTATATTCAAGTAAATATTTGGATGAAAACGCACGCACGCACGCACGCACACACATGCACATACACACCTCACGTTCCTTTTGGAACAGCCGAGGCTATCAGATTAATCACTCAATTTATCAATGTACTTTTACAGGAATAACAAGAACATTGTGGAAAAAAAAAACAATGCACAGTACACTACTTGATGGGACTTCATCAGGCGACGGAATTTCAACCGTACTGTATCCATCGTGAGGAAAGTGATCACATTGAAAGTCCAATTAGGCAGCAAAAAGCCTTGCAATTATAACGGACAACCTTGAGATGTTGTTGTAAAATTTTTATAATTAAATATTTATTTCAAGCATCACTTCTGAATGGCAAAATGCTAAATTTATTGTCAGTTAGTGGAGACGAACAATGGATTTTATAAACTAAAAGTTGATGAGGGTATGTTTACAACCATGGGAAGCCAAGATGCAGCTGACGTTTCAAGCGTCAACCCTTCGTCGTCAGCAAAAAAATGCATTTCATTATTTCACTCTGATGAAGGGATAAAGGTCGAAAAGTCAGCCAGAACTTGCAATCCGTGCTTTGTCACCCCCAGGTATCCACAGCGCGCACACGGTTCACCATGAACCCTCGTCTGGTGAAACTACCCAAATCCAGGATCACTGCTCACCTCCACTCATTCATTCCTCTTTTCTCCCACCTGTGAAACCAACTTCTACATTCTCTTAAATCTCATTCTTCCCTCCAGGTCTTGAAGAGAGCTGTTCACCACCATCTCAGATCGTCCCCAATCATAAAAGCCATGATATTTTCTACCCTCGTTTACCCCCCCCCCCTCCACCCCTTCCCCACTCTAATCCCTCCATCCAAATTTCCAGTTTTTTCCACAAGGAGTTTCCTTCTGTGTCCATCTTGTCCACCCCAAAAAATCCTCTCCTGTCCCCATTCCTACCCACACCCATCATTTCTCCAAGTCACCCTCTATCTCTACCGTTCCTTTTGCATCCTGTTTTGTCCTGATCCGTTCAGTCCACTTGCTCTTCCATGAGCCTCGATTATGAATGCAAAAAAAACAAATATCCAGTAAACATACTCTTCTCAACTATTACTTGATAAAATCCATTATGTTGTTGATTGATGAAGAACTACAATAGCCTTCACAGTGGCAAGGACATTTGCAATCGCAATCATTTGCTCAGGAGTGAACTCCAAACCCACCCGTTTCCAATCAGGACGTGCTACATGTATTTAGAGTCAAAGGGTGAAGCCTAACAGATCCATTTTGGTTCATAGCATCGTCTTGTGATACTGAATTGGAGGTGGGGGGAGGAGACGGGGGGGGGGGTAGGGTGTATTACTTCCACAGCAGTAGAACTTTAATTGGGATTTGAGGATTGGATAAAATTAGGATCCATACCACACCATTGAAATTCAAATTCAATAAGTGAGTACACATTATTAGTGTACCTTACATTCCGACTCTCCCTCGGTCTCTCTCTTACAGAATCCAAGTCATGACCCTGTAAATAATTAAATTATTCTTCATACGCTCAAACCCAGGTGTTTATTGCTCGTTTCCTATATAATCATACTTAAGCAATTTAGTTGAAGGAGGGAATGATATTGGAGAGGACACAGACCTTATTATAACACTGAAATCAATGGGTATATTTTTTCACCAACACAAAATATCATGTGTATCCTCAGCAGCGAGTTAATGCTTCTGCTCCAAAAGACGGTAAAAGCCGAAATGGCGTCAATTCGCACTTCCCACAGAGTGCACAATTGCTGACAGCAGGGTCCTTATTGTGTATGATGCGAGTGGA
>NC_140964.1:51361962-51379462 GCF_056783735.1 Eptatretus burgeri
TTATCAAAAATAACAACAGATCAAGCTTGCAAAATATTTAAGGAGTTATGGTCAAGGTCAAGGTCGGCCCACGGTCTTCACAGAGCATTGAGGCGCCCATGACGGGTCGAGAAAATTTCTGAATGAGAAGCAACAATGGATGGGTCACCAATCCACAGCTCAGAAGTCAGGACAGGGATCGGCACACCATAGGTTAGGGCAGGGATTTGGAATTTGGCTAAGTTGCTGGAACACAACGGTTTACTCTTGCACAATACATATTCCGGTATCTCCAACGTCCACCCGAAAATGCTTCGTATATGGGACACCCAATTCAATGTCCCTCAGAAGTACATGGATGCAGCGCCAAGCCTGTGAAGCACCAGAGTGACAGTTTATAATCGGGTCGGAAATCAAACCTGGAACAGGCAGCAAAAAGGCGAGTACACTTCCTCAATTAGCAATCCTGTTAGCCACATTTATCGATTAGATCAATCCAAATTAATGGCGCTGATGCTTGGTAACCCTGTGGCTAATCCTACCAAGTCACCATTAATTTCATTCCACAAACAGCATTGTTGTTTCACTCTTCACAAAATAAAAGCTGATTTTCACTGATACAACAGACTGCATCAAAAACAAGAGTGAATACAGCTTTCAACCCTGGAAACTTCTCTCAGGCATCCAAAAGACATAATGACTAGAATAACGTAACTTATGAACATGAACTTGGTTGGCAGCTGGACACAGACCGAACGCACGCAATTCGCGATATATTTCAAAATTTCAAAACTTGCTGCATTCACAGAAATGGCAATATCTTCAAGCATTCTAATCTCAGGAGTCCAGTTTCGCTTCCATCTCCGTACTGCCTCACTGACAGGTTGTTCTTTTTTGTCTGGCAGCTAAAATTCTGCTTTTTAAACGTTGCAGACAAGCTGTCAGATGGTCCCAGAACGCACCATCTGGCAAGCGGTACTGATTGGGTAGCCGCGAGCAAGCCATGGCGGCCCATCATTCCTCAAGGTTCAGCTCGAGTAAGAACCTTCCTGAGACTTTCACATGTTACGACCCTTTTTTTCTTACGACCAACACCGGGCTTATTTTAGTAGTGTTAATAAACATTCACCATGTTATCAAAAGGGTTAATTAAGGGGCCCCCTATTTGTGAAGAGAGCGAGACAGACAGGCAGACAGACAGACCGAGACAGAAAAGGCAAGGTTTAGGCTTGTACTTAAATGTGGGGAAGACAAGGTATGGTTTACTGGTACTGTATTTCATACATACAAACCACGATCGTCAATGTACATGAATCATTATTTGTAATATTTTCCCCAATATTAAAAATTGTTAATTTCAATATGATGTCATTCCTAGTATTGAAGAAGCTATCATAATTTTTAACCCCTACCCACCTGAATTATCTTCAGATATACTGTCATGAAAGTACTAATCCAAATCTTCACCTTGTAATGCATTTCACACATCAAAAATAAATACCTGCACAACGTTATAGTATCTCCCCTTCCCTATCCCACATTCACCACCACACAAATACAGGTGTGAAACTAGAGGGGGAGCACTCGGTAGAGTGCAAAACCTCCGCCGCCAATTCTGCTAGGTCACTCAAGTGAACCTGATATCCTATTCATTCAATTTGAGGTCAACAGTGCTCACAGAGTTATAGTTTGCAACTTTCCCTTTTACTTTTAACTTTTACATACTCAATTAATTCGTCATAACTAGATTCCTTGAGACAGAAATTGATTTTACATGGGTATATCCACCTGAAGTTCCAAAATCAGCCGCAATTATAATTTTGGCATGTTTTTTTTTGTTGGAAATAACTTATAACATGTAGAAATGCAAAAAAAAAAAAAAATCGAAATTTTGTTGAAAAAAAATTTGCAAAATTATTTTTTCTCTCACAATTTTTTTTTTTGGGGGGGGGGGGGTTGGAAATCAATTAAAACATGTAGAAATGCAAAAAAAAGAAATCGAAATTTTGTTGAAAAAAAAGTTGCAAAAATTTTTTTTCTCTAACAATTGTTTTTTTTGGGGGGGGGTTGGAAATCACTTAAAACATGCAGAAATGCAAAAAAAAAATTCTAATATTTTTTCGAATTGGCCGCCATAGCGGCCATATTGGATTTTTGGACCAAGTCCAAAATCTAATGGCATGATCCTTGGACCAGACCTAACCCCCCCCCCACCAAGTTTCGTCGAAATCCGTCGAGGAGTTTTTCCGTAATACTGTTCACCTACAAACAAACAAACAAATAAAAGACCCGTATCTTGCCAAAAGGTGACCACATGTGACTTCTTTAAGGTCACACTGAGGTGAACAGAGCTGCTATCCACCAGGAGCGATTCCTTGAGGAATATCTGCCTACGAGCGATTCCGATGAGAATCGTTCTACAGAGTAACCATGAAAAATGTGTTTGCCTCACAACGTCACCAAATGACGTCATAATGTCTCAAGCTTGACATATCTAGAAAGCACTCATCGAGATGTTCAATTTAAGGTATTACACGATATGGTACCTAAGATTTCAAAATTTTACCTTGGGGTCAAAAACTTTCGATCTCCAGCGCTAACCATGAAGGTCAAGGCCGATTGCCACCAAAAATTAATCAGCTGAGCACCAGACCATGAACTATATTCCCATGAAGTTTGAAGACGATCCGATCAAAATTACTCAAAAAATAAGGGTTTCGTCGACTCCCCTGATTTGTGACAGTGACCTTGACCTTTGACCTTGACAATTTTATGCGCTGAAAGGGACCTCTATAGGACTCTGATATGCGAAGTTACAAAAATTTCCAATGATAACTGTGCTCTGCAGAGTGATCGATAGGTGATTACAGACAAACAAAAAATAAATAAATTAATAAATAAATAAAAAAACATACAAGCTGACTAACATATCTTGCAAAAACTTCGTTTTGGCAAGATAACAAACAGAAAGGGGTGAAAACAGTAACCTCCATCCATCTTCGATGTTGGAGGTTAACTAGAACGGCACTCGGTAGAGTGCATACCTCCACCAGGCTGAACAGTTTACGTTTTGTTCCCCACTGAAAAGGCTGCATCTGGATCCTGACCTGGACCAAAATTGAATCGGCTTGTTATTCCCACCGACCAACTCATCCACCGAAGTTTTGTCACAACTCATCCATAACTTTTGGAAATAGCTTGCTGCATTTCGTTTTTGGAACGATCTCTCAATTATAAAGAATCACTTAAAAAATTAAAAGATTCTCGTATCCAGATCCAGATCTTCAGCAAAATCGAATCAATTCGTCCTTGTCGCACACCCAACGTATCCACCAAGTTCTGTTAGAATCCATCCACAACTTTTTGAGATATCGTGCTATATATTGTTTGTAGCCCTATCTCTCAATGGTGAAGAATCACTTTTTTAAATTCCAGTATCTGGATCCGGATCTTCCACCAAAATATAATCAATTCGGCCTTGCCACACACTCAACCTTCTCAACAAGTTTCTTCCAAATCTGTCCACAACTTTTTGAGATATCTTGCTCATAGAGACAGACAGACAGACAGACAGACAAACAGACAGCGGTGAAAACATAACCGCCGTCTATTTTCAGTGGTGGAGGTAATGATGATCACTACATGACCATGAGACATTAGTCTTGGTTTGTTGGGGTGGAGGGAGGGAGGGTTGGGGTGGGGTGGGGTGTAGAGAGGAGAGTCGAGGGTTGGAATGAAGACAATAAATTGCTTAAAGGAAACTAGTTTAAAATGAAAACACACATTGTGTTTGACATCGTTGGTTAATGGAAAGGACGGGAGGGGATAGTGGTGGAGTGCATTCGTGTTGGTCCATGCATAAAACACAAACACACACACACACACACACACACACACACACACACACACACACACACACACACACACACACACACACACACACACACACACACACACACACACACACACACACACACACACTTTGGTGGGGAAGAGGGCCACGGGAGGGCTCCCAGAGTTGTGCTGATCGACATGCGTTTGGGATGCAGCATGGTGCCCTGGTCTTGTCTTGCAGCTTGTTGAGTTTTGCCGACTCTATCCCGTCAACCAAGGATGAGACCGAGAATGAAGAGACCGAGACTGGGTGCACCCCGGAGGCCACACGGATCTACATCGGCACCACTTTGGGGACGGAGGGGAAAACGGGGCATGGATAAGGAGATGGCTTGGTCCACGAGCTGTGGTTCCTTGCTGGGGTGAAGATGGATACTTCAGGTATGAAGATGAATGACGACTGGCGGCGGCAGTGTGTAGACCTCCATGAATCGTGGTTTACACATACACATGCACGATTGTGATTGTACATGCACAGGAATAGTGATGATACACATATTATACACGCATATTGATATGTGATCATACACATATTATACGTGACATGTTATACATATTGTTGCAGTTTTGGAAGACCCCAGGGAGTCACATCCAACACATAACGGAACCCTGAAGTTTAGATATATCCCTAATATTTTGTTTAATTAGATTACCTCCCCTGATATCATTGGACAAGGAAATTTGTTGGGTTTGTGTTGCAAGATTTGAACCTACATTGTAATTCTTCTTTTTCTAAACCCCCTCTTTTCTTTTGTCTCTGCCTCTCTCACTACACCTCTTCACAGAGCATCCATACACACTTCACAATGCACAACATTACACTTTACAAAGCCCATATTACAAGTCATTACAACTACAACAACCATCTGCATAAAGTGGTGCAGACCGGGGATGTGAACCACCTCAACGGCGAGAAGCAGCAGAATCAAGCATTGCACATTGGTGCAGTTGGCTGTCAACCCCGCTGCAGGACCATGGGCTCGACCAATGAGCACCGCATGGCAGCAAGAACACACAATTCAGGAAGCAGTGTCAGCTCTTCTGAATCTGCACCAAGAGCTGCCCAGTCCCTGGATTACGCCTCTATCAGGGGCTTTATACGGGTAGAGAATTCCATGACTGGGGCTGGTATGCATCCAGGGAACATCCTAGAGTCAAGCTAACTGTGAAAACTGACTTACCTCTAATCGCCCCCACAAGCTGAACTCTCGAGAGTGAGCCGTTGCAAGAGCGAGCCGCTGTGGGAACGAACTGGCTGGTTCTGCGGAGCAAGAGCTGACAAGCCATGGAGTTTTTCCCTGGACGTGTCGGCTAAACATGCTGGACTCTTTTTCTATTGTGTTTGGATGTGCTTTTTCCCTGGCCGTGCTGGACACTGACTCACACTCACTTTCTATCCCTATTTCTAATTCATCCACTTAGAACGCACGAGAGCATTGAACAATTACACCCTCACTCGACACGTTTAGGGCTGGGTTACTGACTCGCATTCGCATTTCCTGTCGTATATCACAAGCATTCTCACACACACACACACACACACACACACACACACACACACACACACACACACACACACACACACACACACACACACACACACACACACACACACACACACACACACACACACACACACACACACACACACACACACACACACACCATCACCCTCTCTTCTTTTTCCCCCTCCCCTCTTCCATATTGGCACCAAACGCAACCTTGCAGGGTTACATTGTGTGAGCGAGGGGCTGCCAACAAGCCCTGCCTTCTTAATTTCTTTCTGTTTATTCCTCTTTCTTACCTCGTTTCCCCGGAGTGACTGAGGTGCCTATACACATAGAGTCGTGTTAAGTTGACAAAGGGACTTGTGTTCTTCGGAGTTGGGTCTTTTCTCTTGTGAAATGTTTTGCCTGCAACTGTGTGTCCTTTTGTCTTTTATAAACTCTTTCTAAACTGCCCGATCATTTTCTCTCCATTGGTTAGACACTAGTGTGTAAATAGTGGATGGGAGTTCGGCACCGCTGTTTCCCATTTACGGTAGAGCTCGGCCATTTTTGAACGACTAATTGGGTATTGAGAGCACGGTTGCATATCTGGGGGGATTATTTTGCCGGGGAGGTAACACGAGAATTGGACATGAAGACCATACCTCAATTAATTGTCTCAGACGGCGTGTGTCCATGCTTGCTAGGCAACGCTTCGTGCCGCAAAGTTATCTGTGGCTCGTCGGCTTCAGGGTCAGAAGTCAGGAAGCGAGTTAGAGAATCCTCTCGTGACCCGGACCGGATAACCCGTAACAATTTTATGTACACACATATTGATATGTGATCATACACATATTACATACGCACACACGGAGGTGGATACTGGTAGGCCTACGTTCTATCTCCTGAAACCCACCCACGTGTGGAGATAGCAGTCAACAACAGCAACTAGTTTGCACGCACACATCACACGCACGCAAAACCCCACTCCCTCGCCCGCTGCATAGGGGAGGGGTTAGTGCGGTGAATTTACAGAAGGTTAGTTATGTCTTTGCAATGAGGACAAAACTGTTGGTGAATGATTTCCTTTTAAATAAGGGTCTCAGCTTGTGAAAGAGCTGAGAGATAAAGGACAGTAGCTTCACAAACCACCAAAGGCTAACCTGCTGCTGGTGGGAGAGAGACAGTCTTTGGGAGTCCACCTCCTGTCTTGAGATGGCAATGGTGCAGAAATCCGAAGTGCTTTTGACTGTCTCAAGAGGAACAAGGTGGGAAGCAGGAGCACCTGCTCAGAGTGGAAAGCTATACTCCTTGACTCTCTATATGAAAGTTTTGTGCATCATGATGAGCTCAGTACGTCTTAGGAATGGAGAATACTCAGGCGGTGACTGGATGATCCTCCCATGAACAGACTGTGGCAGATAGTGACGCCAAGGAGTTCTTGGGACTGCACTTCTTTCAGTGGCTGTCCATAGAAGTGGATTGGATAGTTTAATTGCCAATCCTTGTGAAGACAATGTGAGAGTGTACGACTTGCCAGCATTGAACCTCAGGTTCCAAGTAACTAACCAGCGGCTTATCTTGTCCAGGTTTGATGAAAGCGATTCAGCAGTAGCCAGCAACTGTGATGCACCGTTCGGCACAGGGTAAAGTTGTATTTCAAGAGAATTAGACAGATCATTGATACAGATCAAGAATAATGTCAGTCTTGCACAGAGGAGAGGTCCACATGCTGTAGATAACATTAAACAAAAGGTGGAAAGGGTGTGTCCAGAAAGGGACGGATTTGATACCTTGGCCTCTTGAGTGAAGATAAGAGTTCACAACCTCTGCTTCTTCTTGAGCAGCGTCCAGCACAACTCCATCCTTTAGGAAAGAGGGAATGGAAGGGAAGTGTGTGTGTGTGTGTGTGTGTGTGTGTGTGCCAGACATAGAGCTGACCAGCTCCAGCAAGCTTGGGAGGATGGTGCAAGGTTGGAGAACTTGGATCACAGGTGAGCATGATGTTTGGCTCTGGCTCTTCGAGAACAGACGTAGAATGGTTCCAAGCTGTGTGGAGAGACTGCAGGTTGCCATCAATCAGGTTTGCCTTTCAGGATAATGAGAGTTGTTTTCTGGTAAGAACCTTAACAAATGCATTGGACAGTGTTCCAGGTTGAGATAATAGACATAAAAGTTGAATGTGGGATGGAATGAACTTGTCAAGAAGAGAAACTAAGCTGTTGTATCAGAAATTCCAGAAGCAGTAAATGTTAAGAGGTGATATGATGATGGACCAGTCTTGACTGGAGAGAGCAGATTTTAGGCCAGACCAATCAGCTTTAGCAAATTGCGATAGAGGTCTGTCCCTCGGGGGTTCTCTAGTAACCGCCAAAGAGACACCAAATTTCACCAACACATGGCCAGAAGAGCCTAAAGGCGTTAAGGAACAGGACAGGTTTGAAGAGATGTTTGACATGACAAGGCCCAGTAATGGACATCTCCCCAAATGGCAACCATATGTGTATTGAAAAAAATAAACAAACTGAGTAAGTACATTCATTTAACAGAAAGTTTTAGCTGCTCGGAAAAGTATTGAAGTATGTGAACCAAAACCAAGCTAGACAGCATGGTGGCAATGATCTTTATGGTACATAGATGAGGAAGATGAAACAGGGGTGAGCAAAGTGCAAATGTTTGCACAGTGAGCCGAGTATACAGAGTTCGGGGGGGTAGGGTGAAGGGGCAGTTGACTACACAAAGAAACAATACATTGTTAAGGTTAGGTGCATGAAGCCAAATGTACTCCACAGGGTTGGGGGAGATAAGTGAGGGACACAGGTTGTAGGGAAGGGAGGAAAGAACATACACAGCAACACCACCAACAGTATTGGAATCCAGCATGTCAGAGAGGAGACGATAACCAGGGAAATACAGTTCAAGAGTTCAGGACATCCTGCAAAAGAAATGTCTCCAAGACAATACCTGTGTTACTGCAGTGGTCTTGATGGACAGATTTGTGTAAATGGAGTGTAGGTCTCTGATATTGATGAATCAGAGGGTAGGAGAGAGGAAGTCATCACTATCCGGAAGTCCGTACGTTGTAATCCGTAATGGGGAACGCGCTGGGTGCAAAACGCCAAGTAACGTGTTCTGTCATTGGTAACTGAGGATCTCTTCCCCATCGGCCACGCCTACGCAGCAACGTGTCCTGTCATTGGTTTGGTAAATAAATGGCCATAACTTGGGAATGACTTGTCCGATTAATATTGTTGTGGTTACCAGATTCGCAAACCACCATTCAGGCCCCTTAGGTGAGGTATCTCGGTAAGTGCATGTGTAGTTAGGCCCAAACCCGTTGTCCAGTGGGAATACATGTCATTTATACGTGCTGCGACTCTTCAGGATAGCCGTTTTTCTTTTACTATCTTTATTTTGGACCAACCGCCATGATCACAACCACAACATCAACCACCAACCACAACGCCGCTTCACCACAACCGCCACGACCTTACCGTCACAACTCGCCACCATCGCATCACCGTCATCTCGCGCCACTCATGGGCACCGATGCTGGACTCATGCAGAACGCGCGTCGAACAGCGTGTACAAAATCACGGATTTTCTGCTTCAAAAACGGATCAAAAACGACACACGCCCACTTTTTGCCGTCCAATCGGTGAGCGAGGGGCGAATTGGCCCCGCCCCCAGGGCGATCGATATATGCAAATTTGTGGATCAAAAAGCCTTCACGCCCACTTTTTCTCGGGCCAATGGGGAGCGAGGTGAAAGGTCAAAGGGAGGGGGTCAAAGGCGAAGTTACGGGGGGATAAAAGGACCGTGTTCGTCAGTCAGAGTCGGTCGGAGAGTCAAGAAGAGGAGAGTCAAGAAGGGAGAGTCGCAAACGAGAGTCAGCAAGAAAGAGTCAGCAGAACGAGAACGAAGAGTAGGTCGGAGAGTCAAGAAGAGGAGAGTCAAGAAGGGAGAGTCGCAAACGAGAGTCAGCAAGAAAGAGTCAGCAGAACGAGAACGAAGAGTAGGTCGGAGAGTCAAGAAGAGGAGAGTCAAGAAGGGAGAGTCGCAAACGAGAGTCAGCAAGAAAGAGTCAGCAGAACGAGAACGAAGAGTAGGTCGGAGAGTCAAGAAGAGGAGAGTCGGAAGCAGAGGGTCAAGACTTCGCGGGCGGTGGAGCTGCTCGTCGTGTGCGTTGGAGTCGGAACGGAGGGGACGGAGCTGTGGAAAGGCGGCGACACCAGACGAGGGGGTGCTCGCGTCGTGCAGGAAGCTGCACCCGAAGGAGGCCGACAGCGCGACCTGGCCGAGGTGGAGACGCTCGTCGCATATAATAAAGATCCTCTATACCCCGAGCATCAGCAACCCCCTCCTGTTTCCCCCCGCGCTGAGATAGTGCGACCAAGGGGGGCCCCGTTCCCACCCCCTGCCAGGCACTGTCCACGAGGCCCGCGGGTTGCGGGGCCATCGCCGCTCCGCGTCTCATCACCAGACGGGTAGGCCCGACCCGGTCTCGGCCCCAGGCCTACCTCATTCTTGGGGTATTTCTTTTCCTTGGTTTTGGGTATGTGTTGTCGGCGCCGTCTGTGAAGTAGAATTGTATAAGTGTTGCCGTGTGCTCGGTAGTCGGTATTAGCTCTGCACTGTGTTTTCACTTTTATGTTTGCTTTTTGTGTAAATGGAAGTGTGTTTTCTTTTTTTTGTGTGCATTTGGTGGAATTGTATTTGTGTGCTTCCCGTGTGCCGCGAATAAATGTGCTTTATTGTTGAACTGTTCTCCCGCTTCGCTTCGTCTTTTTCCCCATTGAACCCCCATCTTGCTTCACGTAAAGGGTTGGTAGTGGGCTGAGTACGCCCGATAATTAATCGAACCGTCGAGGTCGACGATAACACCGCTCGGTTATTCTGATAGTACGGAACGGGTCGCTAAGTGGCCCGTGTCCGAAGTCGACCTGCGGCGAGGTGCGATCGCCCGGTCTACCCTCCGCGTGGGTACTTAGGTAGTTCGAATTTGGCGAGCAACCCTATCCCACGCGGGGGCTGATTGGCTCGATCGCGGTGAGACCGAAAGGTCCACCCGTGACTGGTTCCCGGCGTTAGTCCGAGAGGGTCACGACTGGATTGTCCGTCCGGTGGGCGACGTGCCGCGATTCGAGTTACGTGGCCGTCCGCACGCCGGCGGGCGCGAAGACCGCAACACTGGTGTCAGGTCGTGCGATACAAATTCATCGCCCTCCTCGCGGCACTGGTATTGGAGAGCGGGACAACAGGCTCTCCTGTCTCCAGCGAAATTCACGGGAATCGGTCCAGGGGTGAGAGAAGCGACCCCCGATTCCCTCCAAATTACGAGCGAGCAAATTAACCCTTCACGAGAAGCAAGATGGCGTCTCAAGGCGAGCGGGAGCCGGGGGTATTAGAAATGTATATGTGTAGTAATGTAGAATCCATGGTCCAGGATGGAATCCCCGAGCAGGAAATGTTGATTGTGCAGGAACACGGACTCGCCCAACTGAACCCAGAACCTGAGGTGGGTGCGGCAGCGGCCGCGGTGTATGACACCTCCCCCCCCCCTCTCCACCAAAACCCTTCCCCGACCCCTGCCGAAACGGCTCACCCAAGCGCACCCGACATGACCCAGCTATACACCATGCTGGCAAAAATGTATGCGGAAACGACAGCGAAAATGATCGAAAAGATGGATGCGAATACACAACAAATGAACAAAAAGATGGATACAAATACAAATGAAATGAACAAGCAAATGAATGAAGTGAAAACGACGATGGATGCGAATACACAGCAAATAAACGGAATGGAAGCAAACATGAAAGAAGAAATGAAAGAGCTGCGGGGTGAGACGCAGAACATGGGCCGATGCCTGCAGGCGGGCATGAAGGCCGTGACCAGGGAGCTGGGAATGGCGACTTCACGTGTGGGAGCAAACGAGCTGGGTGGGGGTGCAACGGCTGACAGGCCCGCGGTGGAGGCGGGTGAAAAAATAATTCGTGGAACGTGTTGGGCGAGGGTCGTGACGATGACCGAAAGGGAAAAATTAAATGGGGAGACCAAAACGTGTGAGACGAGACACGAGGTGACGACAACGGAAATAATAGTTGAGACAAGGGAGGTAAAGGGTGAAGAGTTGGCAGAGACACGGGAGACAGAAAAAATAGAGGGAAGACTACACGATGAAGATGGGGTAAGTGACGCACACACACACACGGAGGTAGTGGAGGATAATGGGGGTGAGCTCGCGGAGCGTGTAGGGACCCGGTGCGAGCAGCGGGATGGCCTCCTCCAGGAACGAGGGGAGGGAGTATGCCCCCTTGAGGCGAGTCACGACCAGGTGAGTTCGGTCGTGCTTTGCGAGGTTGAGAGGAGGAGTGCTGTGGACGGGTGCACGGAGAGCTTGGGGGGTATAGAGGCCCCGGAGACCCTTGTGGGGACACGAATCCCCAGTATGGTTGTCCCTGTGTGTGTGATGCAAGGTGTGAGTGCGTCCCCGTGTGTGGAAGCGACCCCGTGTGTGATTGGTGTGGTGGCGATGGTGCCGGAGTACGTGCTTCCCAGCACGCCGTGTGTGGATGAGGCACCGTGTGTGGAAGAGGCCGTGTGTGTGAGTGAAACGGCCAGTGTGGATGAGGCACCGCGGGTTAGTGCCCCCGCGTGTGTGGGTGAGGAACCGTGTGTGGATGAGGCACGGTGTGTGGATGAGGCACAGCGGTTGAGTGCCCTCGCGTGTGTGGGTGAGGCACCGCGGTTGAGTGCCCCCGCGTGTATGAGTGAGGGACGTTGTGTGGAAGAGACCGCGTGTGTGAGTGTCGCCGTGTGTATGAGTGAGGTACCGCGGGTGAGTGCCCCCGCGTGTATGAGTGAGGCACGGTGTGTGGATGAGGCACAGCGGTTGAGTGCCCTCGCGTGCGTGGGTGAGGCACCGCGGGTGAGTGCCCCCGCGCGAGTGAATAGAGCACCACGTGTGAGTAGTATGGTTTGTGTGAGTAGTGAGGCACGCGTGAGTGAACGGCCGTGTGCAAGGTCGCTGTGTGCAAAGGAGACCGTGTGTGTGAGAGAGCGGTATGAGAGGGAGATGTCGGTTGGCATGCGGGAGCACGCAGCCGCGTCTCCCCGTGTGAATGTGATGGTGTGGACTGTGTGCGTCGTGACACGCAGGTATGCGTGTGTGGAATGGCGACGGAGACGGCGACAGAGGAGAGAAAGCCGAGTAGCGGCTGTAGTTGTTTCGAGGACCGTGCCGGGTTCACCCAGCAGTGAGCACGCGGTTCGTGCTGTGCAACGCACGAGACCACCACGTGCTCGCTTGCGAGAGTGAAGTCCCGGTCCGGAAACGCACGCGGTGGATTTGCCGACCCCGCGGACGGACAAAGTTTCGGCAGGTAAATGGATTTGGACCGGACGGGTTCTCCACGCGATCGTGTGTGTTAAGCTCCAACGGGCAAAGCACATGTGTTCGCGTGGGGAACCCCTCGAGACTGGGGGCTTGTTTTTTTTTTTCTGCGCACGGTGACGTCATGGCTGCACGTGGGGTTGGAATCCGGCAGGAGGGGTATCTCTGCCGGATGGCACCGTCCAAGGAGGGACGAGGAACACGTGCAGCTGCATGACGTCACGGGCAGGTGCAAAGTGCGCGAGCTCTGAGTTGCCGCGCAGGTGCTGCGCATGGGAAAAAAAAGAAGGAAAAGCAAGCCTCACTTTCGGGTGTACAGGATTCCTGGGCAAGGGGTGAAAGACCCCCTTACCCTGGGCACAGGATGAAAACTAGTTAGGGGGAAGGGTTAGCTTAGCTAGACCGACTTCATGGGGCAGGGGTAAGTCCTCATGGAGTCCGTGGAATGGATTAGTTAGAGGGATTGTAGCCAGATTTAGGTTGGGAAATAAAATGATTTATTTGGAGACAGTGACAGACTTGTGGATGTGTAGAGGGGACGTAGCTTAGCTACGTAGTGTTAAAAGGAACGTGCTGTAGTGTAAGGGACGACGTGGGAGCACGAGTTAGTTAGGGGATGTAGTTAGAAGGATGGCAGAGTTCAGCGGTGTGTGTGTTGAAGAGTTGGAGAGTTGTGAGGTGAGTACTTGGTGAGTGAGTGAGGCCAGCGGGTCTGTGTGAGTGGAGTGAATGGGGAATGCATGGTGCGATGAGTGATTGGGGGGAGGAGTGACTCCCGCCCAAGGGACCCCGGGGTCAGTGTAAAGTGAGTTAGCTGGGTTAGTCAAATTGAAAAATGGAGGTCGTTTTGCTGTTGGTGGGAAAGTAGGCTCGAGACCCATTTGGAGGGGTGCAGGAGCCCTGTTGACGGGCTTGGGAGCGTGGCTGCGAAAGGTGAGTATCGCTGAGTGGGTACCCCGGGCACCAGGCTAGTCGGCCGCGGTAGGCCAAGGGCCCATGGGGGGCCGGGATAGAGTAGTGGGCACGGGTGCGCCTGCTTGGTGCGGGGGCCCGGGGCGCCATTAGCCGCGTGGGCAGTGTAGTGGGCACGGGTGACCCTCGGAAAGGGACCCGGGAGGCCGGCCTGCCACGTGTGCGTTTCAGGGGAGGTGCCATGGGGGGCACTCCCCGGTGTTAGGGAGCTGGTAGGCTCGGAGGCAGTGTAGTGCCCGGGGGTGCCATAGCGGGAGAATCGGCAGAGGGTCGTGCCTGCCAAAGTGAGCCACGTGTCCCAGCCAGGAGACCGTGTGAGGGCACGGAGAGAAAATTGGGGGGCGAGGCCCGAAATTGTGAGGACACCAACACAGGCGACGGGAATCTGGGTTGTTAGAACCAATAGTTTAAGCGAGAGGCGCTTGTTGAAAGCCCCGGGGTAGTTTAACAGTTAATGGTTAGGGTAGATTAGGAGATGTACCCCTCCGCACCATCCATCCCCACGCTCTCGTTGTGGGCCGCTGGACCCACTTTGGGTTAGATCGCCGAACTCTGGGGAGGCCATTCTGAGGCTTCGTTGGGCCTCGACACAGGACGTTAGCTCTCCCTTATTCCCCTCCGGGAAGGGAATGTAGGGGTTGGGAGTAGGTTAGGTGACAGAATAGGTTAGCCGAACAAAAAGACGATAAAGGGGGTTAGGGGACGATTTATAGTGGGGAAGTAAAAATAAAAACAACAAAAAAATAAGTTGGGGCTAAATTGGTTTTTCACAAATTAAGGGAGTGGGTATGTACAGTGACAGGCAAAGGCGATAGGTGGGAGGGAGACAGGTAGGTAGGTCTGAGCCCGCCTTCCAAGTGGCCAGCACCACCGCACTCCCTCCACCAACCTCCACTGAACGGCAAGAGCTGGCCAACTTCATCGGCTGGCCGTGTTTGCTTCAAGGCCTGTGCCGGCCAGTTCATCTGCTGGCTGTTTTTCTTCAAGGCCTGTGCCGGCCAGTTCATCTGCCGGCTGTGTTTGCCTGCAGCGGCCTTCTTCTGCGGGCTGTGTTTGCCTGCTGCCTTTGCCATGCCATGCCCACTGCCCCTGTTCACCAGCCCCCGTTCAATTTTTGCTTTGCCCCCCCCTGTTCATTTCCATGTGCGCCAGGATCAAGGCAACAGTTTGCAAGCTGCGAGAACTGCCCTGTTGGCAGCTACAACACGGGCCTGCAGTGGCGGCCCGTGCACCGTGTTTGTGTTCATGCATCCATTTGTTGTGCTCATTGCGTGTGCCACTTGAGCTGGCACGGAGACTGCGTTGTGCAGCCCATGCACCGTTGTGGTTCACTGCGTTCAGTTCAAAAGGGAAGGCCTTGGACTGCGTGTGAGCAGCCAGCCACGTTCCCTGTCACCTGCATTGTTTTGAGCCAGAGACTGCATGTGGGCAGCCTGGCTCCCTGCTAACTGCTTTTCTTTGCAGAGTTCAATGATCCTGGGCCATGTTTTAGTGTAAAATTTGTAAGTTAAAGTAAGATGTACTGTAAATATGAGTGCGCCCCCGGCATGTATGTCTTAGCGCCGGCAATTTTATTTAAGTCGTCCGTGTGAGTGAGTTTGTTTAGGTAGTTACGCAGCCCTCAGGTTATTTATTTTGGGGACACGAATACCATGAATGTCGCACTCAGGGATCCGTAGGTAAAATGTACTAGGGGAAAACTACACATGATGGCACACGAAAATTTGACGACTCGGGACGAGTCTGTAAAAAGGGAAGGGGGTAGTGTTGTGGTTACCAGATTCGCAAACCACCATTCAGGCCCCTTAGGTGAGGTATCTCGGTAAGTGCATGTGTAGTTAGGCCCAAACCCGTTGTCCAGTGGGAATACATGTCATTTATACGTGCTGCGACTCTTCAGGATAGCCGTTTTTCTTTTACTATCTTTATTTTGGACCAACCGCCATGATCACAACCACAACATCAACCACCAACCACAACGCCGCTTCACCACAACCGCCACGACCTTACCGTCACAACTCGCCACCATCGCATCACCGTCATCTCGCGCCACTCATGGGCACCGATGCTGGACTCATGCAGAACGCGCGTCGAACAGCGTGTACAAAATCACGGATTTTCTGCTTCAAAAACGGATCAAAAACGACACACGCCCACTTTTTGCCGTCCAATCGGTGAGCGAGGGGCGGGTGGCCCCGCCCCAGGGCGATCGATATATGCAAATTTGTGGATCAAAAGCCTTCACGCCCACTTTTTCTCGGGCCAATGGGGAGCGAGGTGAAAGGTCAAAGGGAGGGGGTCAAAGGCGAAGTTACGGGGGGATAAAAGGACCGTGTTCGTCAGTCAGAGTCGGTCGGAGAGTCAAGAAGAGGAGAGTCAAGAAGGGAGAGTCGCAAACGAGAGTCAGCAAGAAAGAGTCAGCAGAACGAGAACGAAGAGTAGGTCGGAGAGTCAAGAAGAGGAGAGTCAAGAAGGGAGAGTCGCAAACGAGAGTCAGCAAGAAAGAGTCAGCAGAACGAGAACGAAGAGTAGGTCGGAGAGTCAAGAAGAGGAGAGTCAAGAAGGGAGAGTCGCAAACGAGAGTCAGCAAGAAAGAGTCAGCAGAACGAGAACGAAGAGTAGGTCGGAGAGTCAAGAAGAGGAGAGTCGGAAGCAGAGGGTCAAGACTTCGCGGGCGGTGGAGCTGCTCGTCGTGTGCGTTGGAGTCGGAACGGAGGGGACGGAGCTGTGGAAAGGCGGCGACACCAGACGAGGGGGTGCTCGCGTCGTGCAGGAAGCTGCACCCGAAGGAGGCCGACAGCGCGACCTGGCCGAGGTGGAGACGCTCGTCGCATATAATAAAGATCCTCTATACCCCGAGCATCAGCAACCCCCTCCTGTTTCCCCCCGCGCTGAGATAGTGCGACCAAGGGGGCCCCGTTCCCACCCCCTGCCAGGCACTGTCCACGAGGCCCGCGGGTTGCGGGGCCATCGCCGCTCCGCATCTCATCACCAGACGGGTAGGCCCGACCCGGTCTCGGCCCCAGGCCTACCTCATTCTTGGGGTATTTCTTTTCCTTGGTTTTGGGTATGTGTTGTCGGCGCCGTCTGTGAAGTAGAATTGTATAAGTGTTGCCGTGTGCTCGGTAGTCGGTATTAGCTCTGCACTGTGTTTTCACTTTTATGTTTGCTTTTTGTGTAAATGGAAGTGTGTTTTCTTTTTTTGTGTGCATTTGGTGGAATTGTATTTGTGTGCTTCCCGTGTGCCGCGAATAAATGTGCTTTATTGTTGAACTGTTCTCCCGCTTCGCTTCGTCTTTTTCCCCATTGAACCCCCATCTTGCTTCACGTAAAGGGTTGGTAGTGGGCTGAGTACGCCCGATAATTAATCGAACCGTCGAGGTCGACGATAACACCGCTCGGTTATTCTGATAGTACGGAACGGGTCGCTTAAGTGGCCCGTGTCCGAAGTCGACCTGCGGCGAGGTGCGATCGCCCGGTCTACCCTCCGCGTGGGTACTTAGGTAGTTCGAATTTGGCGAGCAACCCTATCCCACGCGGGGGCTGATTGGCTCGATCGCGGTGAGACCGAAAGGTCCACCCGTGACTGGTTCCCGGCGTTAGTCCGAGAGGGTCACGACTGGATTGTCCGTCCGGTGGGCGACGTGCCGCGATTCGAGTTACGTGGCCGTCCGCACGCCGGCGGGCGCGAAGACCGCAACAATATCAAACCTTGAAAAGGCACATACTCAGGTCCCCAGCAATATAGCTGGCAAGTTTCAATTAGATCAGA
>NC_140964.1:51384462-51389462 GCF_056783735.1 Eptatretus burgeri
TGAACACCTTTGTGAAAAAAAATCAAACAAGTTTTCAAGCTGAAATACAGTTTAGTTTCTCTCCTGACTGGCAATGAAAGCACTGCTGACGTCATATCTGGCCATTTTTGGAATTTTTGCAGCAAGGCGACGACGACGCCAACAATCATTTTACTTTATCAGGCTTCAACTTTTTTAACCAATTATGAAAATGATAAAACAGATGTACTGTATTTAACCTGGTTTGGCCGCAAAAGGTCTAAGGATCAAAGTTTTGGATGCCGATTGCACCCTTGCACCCCAACAAACATTCATCTTTGCCTTATCATTAACTAGCATTGGTACCCAGCATGCCCAATGCTGTTCTAATCCTGTTGGAATTTTTAAGAAGTAAAATTTTGGGGTTTTTTTTTAATTTTTTTTTTACATAATTTTTGTAGGGGCCTAAAACACTTCCCTACACTCACGGAGGAATGGGGTCGTGGATCATTTAAATATTACCTTTCATATAGCTACACAGGCTTAAGCACTATGGAGTGATTAAAATATATATTTAAAACAAATCCTTTTTTTTTTGCCGAGAACACCTCTCACTGATGAACATCTGAAAGTCTGACGAAGATCCGTTTGGCCATCTCGGAGAAAAATGGTGACACACACATAGACAGACAGACAGACAAACAAACATCTCTTATAGTATAGATAGGCCACAAAATTCAAAGTATGGGACATGACTCAGAAGTAATGAGAAATTTCCAGTTTTCCTGTTTGAACCTCTGCCCACATTGTTCTCTCTTTTGTTCCGACGAAGGATAAGGCCCGAAACGTCAGTTTCCCCTTTTATTCAAGGCGGATCAACCACCACTTAGGGCAATTTTTTATCTATTCTTACTTCCTTTGCTGCCCACACAGATCGCTATTTGTGTGCAGAAATCAGCGATTATATTCTTGCTCTGAGAAATTAACTGTCAAAAACATTGGCACAAGAAGAAGCCCCACAACCATTCCACCCTTCCCTCCATTCCTACCCCACATGCTGTTCGAATTTTGGGCCAAAAACTGTGGATCATGTAATATGACACCATTCAAATGTGTCTTCTCGGAAGCATTCATTTTTCATTTCAACGGACGTAACATGTGATGCGAAACATTGAATTGCTTAACTCCAGGAGATTTCCAACCATTACGTAAAGGGAAGCAAATCACAGCACAAACCAACTCTCAAAATGGTTTACGCATTTGCCACTGCAATAAAGGACAAAAAAGCATTTCCAAAATGGCAAAGTAGATTCTAACGCATGAAATTTGGACCAATTTTCAGTGCAATGAACGATATACGTTGAACAATTCATTTCAAAATAGGACATTTACCATGCAAGACCTTTGGGGCATTCGAGTGGCGCTGCCTTTCAATCGCTAACTATTTAGTGCCCATACCAAGTTACTGAGGCATGAAGAGTCGACCATGATGGCACCACATGCAGACAAACCTGAGAGCCACAAGTGAACCAACTGAGTATTAACTGACAATGGCATGACAATTCTCCCAAGACGAGCTCAGTTCAAGAAGCTTAGATGACTGCAACTTCTCAATGTCTTCAGCTGGGTTTTAACACACTACTTTTGAGAAAACAAAACAACCTGATAAATTATTGCTTTTTAACGAGTGGAACTAAAATAATTTGCGAATACACATTGTTGGTTCAAAAGGCTGGCATAATGGCCAAACGGAACGCACACTCACCTCTAAGCTGTTCAGCCTGGGTTTGAATCCCGAAACAGCTATAAACTCTCATCCCAGTGTTTCACAGGCAGGGCGATTCATCAATGTGCGTGCCGTCCCTCAGATGGACGTTAAATGGGTATTCCATCTGCCAGCATTAGTTGGTGGGTGTTGAAGATCCCACTGTGTCCTTTGCAAAGAGTAGGCAAGCTATCGCCAGCACCATGAACAGATTACAAATTCCTGTCCTCATCTACAGAGGCATTGCGTCAGCAACACAGCTGTGCCCACAGCCAATGATGCTATCCAACAGCCTTTTGTTGCATATGAAAGAATAATAATAGGAAGAAGATAGCTCAAAACTGTTGATGACAAAAGATAAAGTCACAATGGAAGCCTTTGGGACCACAGAATGAAGTGCAGACAGCAGCATATCCAAGATCGGTGCACAAAATTGACCCCTTAGCATGGATAATTACTATACATGATCTTATCAGCAAATTTGTTAAGATCCTCATTAAAGTAGAAGTTGGAAGTCATATACTGGAAATAAACCTGTAGTCTGGCGGTAGTTTGGCTCTGAATTTGTCCCAATCCCACATGCTCATAGGTGAGATAATTTTTTATTCTCTGTCTGGCTGTTTGGCACCGATTTTGGTGAAACAATGACAATTTCTGTTGAACCCATTATGTACAGAGACATGACAAAAGTAAATAGATGCCTTAAATTTATTCATCTGTATAAAGCAAGTTTTGCTCATTGATTTGTACTAATATTAAACTATTTATTTGCAGAAACGAGTTCCTGTGTCTTGTACGACAATTAACTATGCCTCAAACCCAGGGAGCAAACGAACTTTCCGATTTTCAAGGAGGACGAATTGTTGGCCAATTGGAAGTTGGAGTCAGCGAGCATCAGATAGCTCAGAACGTTGGCATTCCGCTTTTTACAGTCAATCGGGTGATTGTGCAATTCACCAGCGAAGGAAAGGAATCCACAGCTTCCCGTTCTGGTCAATCTGGACCCTCAGAAAGGTGTCTTCGAGCTGTCAAGCGGTCCATTAAGAAAACTCTCCATTGCAAGGCAGCAGATGTTACAGAGGAGGTCCAGGTTAGCTCAAGAACTGCCGTGCGGTACCTTCATCAACTGGGCTACGATGGGAGAGCAGCGAGGAGAAACCTCTTCTTAGACCAGCTTACATTCAAAGGAGAAAGAAGTGGGCTGACAAGATGGCCAACAGACACTTGGAGTTTTGGCAAACTCATTTTTTTTAGGTGAGTCCCAGTTTACTCAATTTTCTGACAGTGGACGCATATGGTCTGGAGACTTCCCAGTCAAGAGTTTTCTTTGAACCGATTGCAGCCAACTGTCAAACATGCTTGTTTTTCAGTGATGGTGTCGGGAGCATTCTGGAGCGTTGGTCGGTCAGAGCTTGTGGAGTGTGTTGGCAACATCAACTCTTCGATATACATTTCTATCCTTGAGGATGGACTTCTCCCCCATCTTCTCCACAAGTAAGATGGTCAAAAACAACACTCGGTTCATGGAAGATGGTGCTCCATGCCACACTGAAAAAAAGACCAAAGAATGGCAGGACAGGAATGGGATCAAGCGACTTCCATGGCCAAGTCAGTCTCCTGGCATGAATCCCATTGAACACCTCTGGTCCATATTGGATCGAGCTGTGCAGAAAAAGTCCAGGAAACCAACATCACGGGCAGAATTGCTCAAACTTTTGCGTGAAGCCTGGGCAGAAATCCCACAAGAGAGAATTTCAGAACTCGTTAGTTCTATGTCTGAAAGAGTAAAGTGTTGAAATCTGCAAATGGCAAGTCTACAAAATACTAGTGTATGTATTAAAATGGATCAAATATACTTCAAATGTTCAATAAATAAATTCTTTAAAAATCATGGCGTCTATTTACTTCTGTCATGTCTCTGTAATCTTCAATTGTTACGTTGAAGACGATCTTGACAGATTGGTCCAGAAGACCAATTGTCAATAACATCATGCAGTAGCAGAAAGTCTCAAAAATCTCATCTATGACATCCATCGACAAGTCTATATCTTATAAAATGTTTTTTTTTATTATAAGGGGCAGCTATTCAACATACCCACGTCTCTGTCTGTGTGAGTGCATGCCTGTCCGTTTAGAATAATAAGTAAATTTTGTATTTGTCTACTTTTTGAATTATGACTGGAACAGAATGAAAAATGTACATTTCCCATTCAATTTTATTGTAGTCTTATTAATGTGCATAAAAAAGATCAACAAGGGTCACATGCGACATTTCCAAGACAAGAATAACAAAACCTCTTTCCGTCACCCAAAAGGTCAATGCAGACCTTTGATCGAGGAAATTAAGGAAAACTTCAGGAAAAACTGCGATGTGAGTCTTCACCAATCCTCCCTGACTTTGTATGCTTTGATGTCAGGAATGGTCATTACAACTTCAACTAGAACGGTGCTCGGTAGTTTTGTATCTACCCCAGGCTGAACAGTTTATCTACGCCAGCGCATACCTACGCCAGGCTGAACAGTTTACGTTTTGTATCTCACTGATAGACTGGATCGAGATCCGGACCCGATTCAAAATCTAATCGGCTTGTTCTTGTCACGTAACCAACTCATTCAACTCGTTTTGTCAAAACTCAATCACAACGTTTTGAGATATGCTATATATCGTTTTTGGGCCTTACTCTCAAAAGGAAAGAATCACTTAAAAATTCCATTATCTCAATCTTCACCAAAATCTAATTCATTTGTCCTTGTCAAACACCCAACCCGCCCACCAAATTTCGTCCGATTCCATCTGCAACTTTTTCAGATATCTTGCTCACAGACAAAAAAAACAACGAGAAATCACTTATGGAGCGACACTTGGCGAAACAGAACGAACTAGAAGGGCACTCGGTAGAGCGCATACCTCCGCCATGTAATGCCTGATCCACGAGAACATATCGGGCCCAATACATTTTTGAAATATGTTGTACAGTACGATATCATTTTTGGCCCTATCTATCAATGGTGAAGAATAACTTTAAAAATTAAACAACTCTCATATCCAAATTCAGATCGACACCAAAATAGAATCAATTCGTCGTGGTCACAAACCCAACCTGTCCACCAAGGTTCATCCGAATCCGTCCACAACTTTTTGAGATATCGTGCTATATATTGTTTTTGGCCCTATCTCTCAATGGTGAGGAATCACTTTGAAAATTCTAGAACTCAGATTCGGATCAGGATCTTCAACAAAATCTAATCAATTCATACTTGTGCACAAAATTTCATC
>NC_140964.1:51394462-51436962 GCF_056783735.1 Eptatretus burgeri
CCATCCCTCTCCCTTCCACATTTCACCTGTGTCTGTTCCCCAATGTTTTGTCCCTTCCACTCCCGCCCCTCTTGTCTCATGCCTCATTGCTGTGAGTTGTGTGTTAGCTCTCATACGAGCCTCGACCAAGGTATACAAAAAAAAAAAAAAACATTTTGCCATTAACCGGCCCCGCAAAATCTACACGGACCCTCTTCCAGGCCCTGTCTGGGGTCGGTCATAGTCCCGAGGCTCGACGCGGGTTATCAGCATCTGTTTGACACGTGGCACAACGCTTAACCAACTGCTCAATGTCTTTGTCCAACCCCAGCCACCACAACAGGCTACGAGCAAGACTCTTGGTCTTCACGACACCAAGGTGACTGACATGCAGTTCTTCCAAACACCGCTGCCTGAACTTCGGTGGAATCACCACCCTCATTCCCCACATAACGCACCGTTGGACCAACGACAGCTCTGATGCGTGCGACGCGAAAGGCTGAAATGCCGGTGTCGAAGGTAGATCGCTCCAATTCCCCGGAGAAATCGCCTGGACAACACGGGCGAGCACTGGATCATGAGCCGATTCCACCGCGACCTATTTGGCCGTGATCGGCCCGCTTTGGACCTGGCCCAGTGCGAACACATTGACCCGGTCGGCTGACTCAGACGCAGCTGGACCCTCCGCACACAGCAAGCGCGAGAGCCCGTCGCAGTTAGCATGCTTCTCGGTGCTTCGGAACTGAATATCGTAATCGTAAGCAGCAAGAAACAGACACCACCGCTGTATTCACACGGCCGCTACCACCGGTACCCCGCGTTCGGGTCTCAGGATGAATTGAAGTGGTTTGTGATCCGTCTGCAAAGTGAAATGCCGCCCCAGCAGGTATTGATGAAACCTCCGCACACCCCAGACGAGGCTGAGAGCCTCACGCTCGATCTGGACATATTCCCGCTCTGCTGCGGACAGGGTCCAGGATGCAAAGCAAACAGGCCGCTCGAAACCATCGTCCATCCTGTGGGAGAGCACTGCCCCGATGCCATATGCAGAGCTGTTGCATGCCAATAAGAGCGGAAACACAGGCTCGTAGTGCACGAGGACCATATCCTCTGTGAGCAGCCGCTTGACACGGTCGAACGACGCCTGGTGTGCAGGCCCCCAGGCCCAGCGCTCGTCCTGCCTGAGCAACCGCGCTAACGGCGCAAGTTGTGAGCTGAGCCTGCGCACGAACCTTTGGTAATACTGGGCCATACCAATGAATGAGCGCAGCTGCGTCTTGTCGCGAGGAGGTGGCATGTGCTGAATCGCCTCCACCTTCCGAGGGCCTTTCAACAGCCTCTCCGGCGTGATGATGTGCCCGAGGTATTCCAAGCGGTGCTTGAAGAACGCGCACTTGTCCCTGTTCAAGCGCAGGCCGCACGCTTCTAGCTTTGTCAGCACTTGGGTAATGTTCGCAATGTGCTCGTCCGCCGTTTTCCCCGCAATGAGCACATCGTCCAGGTAGGTCTGAGTGGGCAGGCCAATGCAAACCTGATCCATGGCTTTCTGCCACAAGGCTGGGGCCAAAGCAATCCCAAAACAGAGTCGGGTATATCGATAGAGCCCTTGACACGTGTTGATTGTCAAAAGCTCGCTACTCCCAGGATCCATCGCCAGGTGAAAATATGCATCTAGACTAGCAGGTCTAGCTTCGTGAAGTATCGACTCCCTGCCAATCGTGCATATATTTCATCAATTGACGGCAGTGGATATTGCTCTACGCTGAGCCCCGGGTTAACCGTGGACTTGAAGTCCCCGCACAATCGGACGTCTCCATTCCGTTTCAGCACCGTGACGACCGGAGTGGCCCAATCTGAGTACGACACCCGTTCGATCACTCCACAGGCCTCCAGCCTATCCAGTTCACCCTTGACCTTGTCCCGCAGGACATACGGCACCGGTCGTGGTTTACAAAAACGAGGAACCACCCCCTCCTTCAGGAAGAGCTTTGCCTGCACGCCCTTGAGTTTCCCAAGGTCGTCGCAAAACCAACCTTGATGTCTTTGAAGAATCTTCTCCAACTGATCCTCCCACCGGCTCGGCACGGGTTGCACAAGGTGAACTGCGGCCCAGTCTAGCCTGATGTGGGACAGCCAGTCTCGGCCGAGGAGAGACGGTCCCCTCCCCCGCACGACGTACAACGGAAGCGCGGCGACCTGGCCTTGGTACCGCACAGACACGTCTGCCATCCTGACTGGTGTTATCTTCTCGCGGGTGTACGTGAACAGTGTGAGGTTGGACCTGATAAGCTTCAGGCCGTTGAGTCTACGCGCGGTCTGTTCACCTATGATCGACACAGCTGCTCCCGTATCAACCTGAAATGTGATCGGCGTTTTGTTCACTTCGATTTCCACCGTCATCGGGCGCGCCGCCGCAGGGCCAATTGAAAACAGGCTCAACAACGGCTGCCAGTTCCGCCCCGGGTCGCCAAGGTCGCCTCGCACATCGCCGTCCATGACCTTAACGGTGGCCGGCGCCCCACGGCACACACGCTTCAGATGACCCACCTTGTGACAATTTAAACACACGGTGCCTTTATACGGGCACGCACAGCGCAGGTGTCGACCTCCGCATCCCAAACACGTCCACGGGGTCACCTCGTCACTCGTGCGGCCGCGCGGCGACGTCCGACCCGCACTGAAGGTCGTGCGTGCGTCCCGGGGCGCTCGCGACCCCGCGTGGCCGGTGATGGCCCAAACATCTCCGCGAGTCTGCTCGACAGCTGCAGCCGTGCCGACCGCCGAGTCGAACGTAATGGCTTCACCCTTCAGCCGTAGAACCGCCGAAACCATCTTCGCATCTTGTAAACCAGCAATAAAACGATCTCTGAGCCGAGTTGGACGCTCCTCCGCCGTGAACTTGCATGCCACAGAAGAATGCTTAACTCGAGCCACGAAATCAGCGACGCGCTCCTCCGCACCTTTCGAGAGGCAATCGAACTGGTATCGAGCGAGCTGTAATGACATCTCCGGCGCCATGTGTGCTTTCATCTTCTGCACAATGTCCTGAAACGACAGCCCGTCATCACGGGGCTTGTCCAGCGCCACCAAATCACTCAGTAGTCGATAATGTTCCGTCGATAGCGACGCGAGCAAGATCGACTTCTGTTTGCTCTCGTCGACCACATCATTCGCGTGGAAATAGCATCCCAATTGTTCTGAAAACAATTCGAAGTCATCTCCGACGAAAACGGGCACCTGTCCGTGCGCCGTGACTCGTCGATCAACCATCCTCATCAGCCAACTGTGGTGTACGAGGTGCAGTGAAACATGAGAAGCAAGAGTGTTTGCAGCAACTCCGCTTTATTGCGCGTCCTGATGTACATTCCTGCCACCCCTAGCGGGCGAGTCATGATATACGAAAACCCAATCACGTGATACAGCACAGTTAACTTCGATAATTATCTGTTATCGGATTATCGCTTTTGTGCCCAACACTGCTTGAACCTGGGCATGAGAAAATGCGTCCAAACCGCGCCAAACCGGCAAATGTCGCACAATCTCGCGTGATTTGGAACGAGATGAAAACAGACAAAATGGCCGCCGCAGAATTACCGGTGATTTCTACGGATTTTTTGCAGACAAAAACAGTCGTTCTAGTTGAGAAAACTAGTAGAGAAGCTAGTACAAATTGCACAAAATAACAGGAATCACCGGTGATTCGCCAGCCGGGCAGGTGAGGCAGTATTGTGTACCCACCCAGCACAAAAGTTAGGCGCCATTGGCGACCGGGCAGCCGTTAATTTACACCCCTGACCTACTTGTTCACCTTTGGCCTGTGTTGACCTTTTGGTCTATGCTGACGTTAAAAATAATTGGTGGTTGGATTCAGTGACCTGATCTGAAAATCCTCTTCAAATTACAAGGCAATCGGATGAAAATTGACAATTTTAGAAATTCGTCCTGTGTTGACCTTTTGGCCGATGTGGACCTCAAAAATAATTGGTGGTTGAATTCAGTGACCTGAAATATAAATCCTCTTCAAATTTCAAGGCAATCGGATGAAAATTGACAATTTTAGAAATTCGGCCTATACTGACCTTTTGGCCGATGTGGACCTCAGGAATAATTAGTGGTTGAATTTAGTGACCTGACATGAAAATCCTCTTCAAATTTCAAGTCAATCAGATGAAAATTGAGGATTTTAGAAACACAACCTTAGTTGTTGACCTTGGCCTATGTTTACCTTTTGACCTCAAAAACAATAGGCTTCCCCCTCATAACAAACTCTATCATGTGGTGAAGTTTCATGAAGATCAGTTTTAAATTGTGACGTGTGGGTGACAAACAGACAGACAGACAGACAGACAGACAAACAGACAAACAGACAGCCAGAATAACAAAATCGACTAACCAATATACTTGAAAAATCGTCGATTTTGCAAATAACAAACAGATAGGGGCGAAAATATAACCTCCTTCACCTTTGGTGGTGGAGGTAAACTAGAACCGCATTCAGTAGAGAGCAACATAGGCCCAAGGTCAACAACTAAGGTTGTGTTTCTAAAATCCTCAATTTTCATCTGATTGACTTGAAATTTGAAATACCTCTGCTAAGCTGAACAGTTTAAATTTTGCATCTCACCTCTTCTTTCATATGCAGCACAAGGCTGTGGGTGAAGGTGATCATTGGGTGAAGGTGCAGCTGTGCCGCTGATGGAATACCCTCTGTCAGTAATGGCAGGAATTTGGAATTTGTTCATGGTGCCAGCGATAGCTCATCAACTCTTTAAGGACACCGTGAGATCTTTAATGCCCACCAACAAATGGCAGCAAATGGAACACCCAGTTTAACGTCCATCCGAGGGACGGCACACATTTTGCTGAATCACCCTGCCTGTGAAACACCGGGATGACAGTTTATAGCTGGCCCGAGATTCAAATCCAGGCTGGACGACAGCTTAGAGGCGAGTGTGCGTACCTCTAGCGAGGCCGTCCTGCCAGTCCTGTATCCCTCTGATAGGCCGGATCTGTATCTGGACAATAACCAAAATCGAATCGGGTTGTTCTTGTTACCCACCCAACTCATCCACCAAGTTTTGTATAATCCATCTCCAACTTTTGCAATATCATGTTCTGTATCGTTTTTGGGCCAATCTCTCAATGGTGAAGAATCACTTAGGGTTTAAAAAAAAAATCACATCTTAACCAAAATCTAATGCATCATCCTTACACACACAACCCCTCCACCAAATTTCGTCCAGAAATGTCCACAATTTTTTGAGATATCCTACTCACAAACAAAGACAGACAGACAGACAGACACACACACAGACAGAAGTGAAAGTTACCTCCTTCGGTGTTCAGAGGTAACTATGGCTGAGCCAATCCAACATTACAAGATTGTATTGTTTATCAGTCAGAAGCAGCTGCGAAGTTTGACATTTGGTTTGTTTTTGACGTTTAAAATGCAATTTAAATTCTGTGCAGAGATGCAAGTAAACATGATCGAAGCAAAATCAGTATACGTTTGAAATTTCGTTTTACATCGATAACGAAATTAAGGCGTTTGGGACGAATAGTAAATGCCTGAACTTCGCGTGTGTGGCTCTGAGTGGCAGTGGAGACCATTTTTAGCAGCAATGATCCCGGTCTGATCATCATCATCTGATCAGCAATGCTGTGTCAGGAAAACACTTGCAGACAACAATCCATCTTGGTGTAACAGATCCACCATGGTAATTATGGCTTTAGGACAACATTTGACTTCAGTCAGAAGTACGACCTGAGACTTAGTAAGAAGAGTCACATTAAGCAGGTGGAATAGGAGTGATGGAAATGAAAGAGATGCCAGGTTAGCCTCCTTCCTGCCATTTTAGCAAAAAAAAAAAAAAAATTTTTAAAACTGATCTGTCTCAAACTTTGAACTGACAATTTCAACCTCAATAATAGAGACTTTCATGTCAGCCAGATCTTTAAAGCAACAAAATGAAGAAAAAACACAAAATAATACTCAATGGAGCAATACAGTATTCATGTTGCTGCACTGATTGCAAAGCAGTAATCAATTCGACAATATGAAAATATATATATATATATATATATATATATATATATATATATATATATATATATATATATATATATATATATACATACTCAGGGAAACAAAACAAGACGTGAAGATGTGACGCTCAGTACACCTCTTCATGCACGATTCAGTCCGTGGATGCAAATGAACAGTCATAATTAAGTGACAAAATGTATTACATCAGAGTTATTAACAGATAGATGTGTTCCAAAGATTAGCAATGTGTCACTTTGTCGTTGATGGACGTTAAGTTGAGTAGTCTGGAATTAAGGGGATCCCAGGCCCTTTCTTGCGACTCCAGGTTGGCTCAGGTGAGAAATTGGCTCCTTTCCGGGCAAATATGTACGTATTTGTGTGACATTGGGAGATGGAAGGGGGGAGATTAGGAGGTGGGCATGGGGGTAGGGGAAGAAATGGGGTGGCGGAGAGATTATGGGATTTATGGGGGAGTGGGGGGTGATGGGGTCGGGATGTGACAAATGATGAGGAGAGGTGCCGGTTTACACCACAGGGTCCTATTGTTCAACAGATAAAATTTAAGGAAATCTTTTCACCTTGAAGTAAAGAACGAGCATTGCTTTGCTATCGCTGCATGCAGTACAGAGTCTTTTTCCTTCGGCGGATAAATTCCTTCGATAAATATCAAATAATGGGAAACTGACCAAGGAAGAGTAAATATTTTCATGGTCACACATAAAAGTTTCTTTTTCACAGATTTATTTCATTTTTGTGCCCAGCAAACTTTTTGTGCTGTATTTAAGTCCAAGATCATAAATTGCAAGAACTTAAGGAAACTGTTAATTGCTTTGTATTGAGACATTTAAATTCGGAGATGGATTTACACATTTTACCATGCTCACTTTCCCAGCATGTAATGCTCCCAAATGTAGGAATTTACATCAATGTAAGTGTAAACTGATGAAGTTTGGTGATTACTCCTCCACTGCATCACCGAGTTTCCAATCCCAGCATAATGCTTTCAGAATGCAGCAACAAATACCCCCCCCCTCCACCCCCTCTCAAACCCACCACAACCCTCCCACAATGCTTTTCACATGATGTCCTGAAACTTCTCATCAATTTGTTTTTCTACAAGCCCTCTAAAATACATATACCGAATGCAACAATGTTTAGATAATTCTTGGTGGTTTGTCTCAGAATCCAGCCAACAATTATACAGGCCAATGTTACATGTTGTTATGTTCATTGGAGGGAGGAGAGGGGGAGTCAGTTATTAGAAGTAAGGCAGAGACCCCAGTGTGTGAAGCATGTAGTTTATGGGACTCCTCTGCATCGAATAAGGACATGTGTATTGGCACAAGTTGTCTTGTTTGTTTGTGTGCCGCTGGGATATGGAGTTGTAACGGTAAGTAGCTAAAGATAAAGAGGTTAAAGATGTCCTGCCATGTCTCTCTGATGTTGAACTGGGTGGAAGCGAGGAACTTTACGCATTCCCAGCCTCGGGATGTTTTTCCGCCCCATTCCCCTGGTGACCCGGGAAGACGAGGTGGTGCATCATCGGGAAAGGCAAGCCCTGTCAATAGCCACCTCCGATTGACAAAGAGCAAGGTGACGTGGAATTGGAGCGTGACGCCTGGCAGCCAAGGGTGCACATTGGTACAGAATCGGCATCGTCAAATTGGGAGACATGTTGTTGCTGTGCGTAGAGTGAAGCATCATTGGTTGACGCCCAGTCAGCACAGACATCAGTGCCTTGAGGTTGAGGGGAGAGGGGGGGGGAAGTACAAAAGGGTGTGGTCTCGGTTAGTTGCATCCCTGTTTCTCTTTGCTGGTGGACGCACCTGCCTACACAAACTTCCTGCCCAAGCCAGGAGTCCAAACCTGCTGTCCACTGCTAACCCGCTTCGATTTATCTTGCCCAGTTCAGAGTGAATGCTTCTTGTGCGTATGTGGGTCCTTAAGGGTAATACTCTCTTTGTTCGTTAAGTATTGCGATCATTGTGTTGTGTCAGATTAGTATTGGGATTATCTTCAGTATCTGTTGCCTTATGCCAATAAATTACATTTCCTAAGTCTTTGTGCATGTCTGTTCCTGCCATTTTCCTGCATAAACCAATTCTGATTATTGAGAACTCCTGGAGGACTAAATTTCGGTTAATTTTAAAATTGATAACTGATGTTGTGTGGACCTCATTAAGAGTGCAGAGCTCATTCTCCACTCGAGTGTGTTTTGTAATAAAATTAATAAATAGAGAATCATACAAAGAAAAGTTATCGCAGTGAAGTCAAAAGGCCAATGCCTTTTGAATTCACTTCGATAACCCTTTCGGCATTACTTCAATACTAGCAACAAGCGTATCAATTTGAGAGAAAAATAAATGCTGAAAAGATAATTCAATCGTGTACTAATTATTGCGAAGATATTATTTTCGATTTGACATGTACACTCGGCGTACAAAGCATCAGGAACACCTTCCCAATATTGAGTTGCACCCCCTTTTGCCCTCAGAACAGCCTTATTTCGTCGAGGCATGGACTCCACAAGGTGTCAAAAGCGTTCCACAGGGATGTTTGGCCCGTGTTGACTCCAATGCTTCCCACAGTTGTGTCAAGTTGTCTGGTAGTGGATCTCTACTCCGAATAGCTCGTTCCATCTCACCTCACAGATGCTCAATTGGATTGAGATCTGGTGAACGGGCTGGCCACTGCATTTAGCTGAATTCACTGTCATGTTCATGGAACCATTCCTGGATAATCCTAGCCTTGTGGCATGGGGCATCATCCTGCTCAAGAAATCCATTCGCAGATGGATACACTGCTGCCATGAAGGGAAGCACCTGATCGACAATGATGTTTAGATATCCTGTGGCATTCAAACGTTGCCCCACTTTTATCAAGGGGCCCAATGTGTGCCATGAAAACACACCCACACCATCACACCACCACCACTAGCCTGTGGTGTTGACACAAGGCATGATGGATGCATGTACTCAAATGATTTTCTCCATACCTGAGTCCTTCCATCAGCATGAAACAGCAGGAACCGGGATTCATGAGACCAGGCGATGTTTTTCCAATCCTCCAGTGTCGGTGTTTTCGTTCCTTAGACCACTGCAACCCCAGGTTCTAGTTTTTTACTGAAATAAGTGAAACTCTGCACAGTCGTCTGCTGCCATACCCAATTTGTGTCAAGGTACGACGAGTTGTGCATTCTTTTATGGGTCTTTTGGCACCAATGTTGTACCGGACTGTCAGTTGACTAATTGTAGCCCGTCTGTTGCTCTGCACAATTTGTGTCAGCCTCCATTGGCCTCTTTCATCAATGAGCCATTTTCGACCACTGGCCTGCCGTTGGCTGGATGTCCTTTTGGTGGTGGACCATTCTTGATACACACGGGAAACTGTTGAGCGTGAAAAACTCAGCAGTGTTGCAGTTCTTGACACACTCAAACTGGTGCATCTGGCAACCACTACCATACCCGTTCACTTAAATATTTGGTCTTGCCCATTCACCCTGTGAATGGCAGACACACACACACACACACACACACACACACACACACACACACACACACACACACACACACACACACACACACACACACACACACACACACACACACACACACACACACACACACACACGTATTAAGGCTTTAAAATCCTTCTTTAACCTGTCTCTTCCCCTTCATCCACACTGACTTAAGTGGATTTAACAGTTGCAATCAATAAGGGATCATAGCTTTCACCTGGATTCAGGTGATCAGTCTATTTCATGGAAAGAGCAGGTGTTCCTAATATTTTATACACCGAGTGTAATATCAAAGTAATATCACCGTGATGGTCCTTTCAAGTTTCTGCTGGTTTGTTTGGGATTTCATATCAAAAATAACTTTGGTCAATCATGCCTATGTTGTATCCACAGTCCTCACCCAATTAACTTCATCAATTTAGTTAGTTATCTTCTCTCTACTAACCACATACTATGAATTTAATAAAACGTAGCATGGAAGCTCACCTTCTCTTTTGTAATTTGCCTTTCATCAAACTCGGCCTCTCTTTTGAAAATAACTTAAGAAAAACAGAAATATAATTAAGCAAGGGTGTCAGCATACACTGACCTGCTCTTTTTGAGAGAGACCAGGGAATTTAAGATCCACAACAAATGCATACAGGACAGCCGGCTGGCGGTTTTACATTTCCATTCACACGGTCAATTGCTCCAAGATGCAGTGCCCCCTATTGGTACGTTACCAAGAAGGGCAGATTCCATCAAATTTGACTCCGCACGAGAAGAAATCCAGGAGAGCACAGTTCAGAAGGGGAGCACACTACCAACTAAACAACAGTGCTATTCTACCATTACTCAGCCTCAAATGCCAAGAGGCTTCTCCGTGGTCTCCCATCCATTACAAACAAGGCTTGATTCTGATTAGCTTCCAAGACATGATGGAATTGGGTGCATTCAAGATGATAAGGAGCATGCATAGTAAAGCTCATAGCAGGCACCTCTTTGTCGTGAAAGCACTACGCTAATGGCTTGCTCAAGTTCAAAATATCATTTTGTTCCAAATAGACTGCAGATGGGATGATCAGCTTGGTGTCCTCTCCAAAGAAGTCCCCTGCATGACAAGTTTTAGAGTCGATTCCCATGAACTCGGGAATGTTTGGGCCATTCGTTGCATCATGGACGAGAACCTCACCAGAGACATCCTGCGAGTCCCCTCATTCCCCCAACAAAAGGATAAATGGTGATTTTAACAGCAATTGCACAAGGAACATCACTACAGGAGGAGGCCATCAGGCCCATTAAGCCTGCACAATCATGCCAACATCTCAGTATTCCACCATCCCCACTATTTCCAGATACATATTCAACTCAATTTAAAAATTATTCAGTGATCTTACTGTCACTACCCTTACAGGGATACCATTTCATGCATTCACCCCTCCCCGAGTGAAAGATCCCTGCCTTACTACTGCAAACATGGCAAGTTGGAGGCGATGAAAAATGGGTTGATAGGAATCAAAACCGGGGTTTTTTATATCAAACGTGGTGAAAACGCTATTGGATAGGTTATTAACGGCAAGATACACCAGAATACTGAGATAGCCGTTTATTGACGAGAAATGATAAGGAAGTTCCAAGTAAGACAACTTCAAACTTGTGATGACACGATATTCAGAAGAAAGTTTGCATTGGGTGTTCACAAATATGATGCATATGAAAGAACATTTTTCAACGTTTTGACTTTTTTTTTTTTGCTTCCAGGTGTCACCTGTGATGCTTGACATTATATTACTGCAAATGGCGTCCCCACAAGAAAGAGCAATGCTATTTTGTTTTTAGAGACCAAATGATGATATATGCTATATCATGATATTGACGAGAAAACTTTGAGAAATGTTATTTCACATTCATCAAACCTCATGGTTGTATCCCATTTAATTTTTTTTTTAAATCAAGGTTTGAATTTTGGAACGCTGATTGGTGGACACCCTGAATATGAATGAAAACATAATTCAAATGAAATGGAATGTAGAGGTCGCTACAGGTCTGACTGTCAGTCTGTGTGTGTGTGGAATGGAAGCGAAAGATTGCATTTTTTTTTTTTCATTGTTCGTACTTTCCATCCAGTACGGGTTTTGACAATACTGAAACGGGTCCGCGTGTTTTCAGCAACAAAATGGGCCAAACCTGCATAATGCGGATCACTTGCCAGCCAAGCTACCATCCTAAATCTCCTCGTCCTGTCAGTGTCCATTCTGCTGTAAAATTATTCTGCACTTATTTTATCCCCACCCTTCATTATCTTAAACATCTTTGCCTCCTTCAGCCACTACTCATAGCCGACAAGCTATGCTCGAAATCAATCAAGTTGCTCGATAGCTGAACCCTCTCCGTGGTAGCGTGAAACACTTTGGCAAACAGCCTTCTGTGTAGACGTGGTGACCAAAATTGAACACTATTTTTGATGAGGCCTCACTACGTTCCTTAACAGAGTAAACACTACCTCTTGATTTATAATATATCCCCCTACAAATGCAACCTAAAACCCTGTTGGCTTTACCTATGGCTGCTTAGCACTGCGCTGTCTGCTTACCTCCTCCTACCACCCAAATCTATTACTAGTAACAGGCGTCCACAATCTAATTGACTATGTTGTGGAATGTCAGCCAAGGCCCTCACTTTTTTTTTTCCTTCCATCCCCACTTTTTTTTACCTTTATTTGCTTTAAAATTTTTCTCCACAAACCGCTTGAGCGACTGACACAAAACTTTTCAACTTCCTTTTCTTTTTTCTTTCATTAAAGTACCTTGACTTTCCAAAATCCAATTTTCACCCCCCACCCCCCCCCCCAATCTCTCTGTGTTTGTGTATATGTGTATATATACATATATTATGTATAAATATATAAATATATATAAATAAATGTATAAATATATAAATATACTAGTGGTAAAGCCCGGCGTTGCCCAGGCTTTCTTGCAAATTAAATGAATAGCTGTTAGCGGTTAGGGGTTAGGGGTTAGCGGTTAGCAGTTAGGGTTAGGGTTAGGGTTAGCTGTTAGGGTTAGGGTTAGCTGTTAGGGTTAGGGTTAGGCTTAGGGTAGCTAACCCGAACACTAACCCAAACCCTAACCCTAACAGCTTGGCGTAGCGGAGGTAAACAGCGCCCGGGGCAAAGTGGAAATTTGCGTCCCCTGTAGGCCTTAAACTTGAGTGGATTTGAATGGAAAATCTCATAGGGGATATCGATTTATCTATTTTTTTCGAATATCGGAAGTGTTATGGAAAAAATTTATAGCCAATGACCTAAGTTGGACCAAAAGCCATAATTGTACCGAATTTGAATGGAATCCGTTGGAGTTTGTGAAAATGCATCAAAACGAATTTTGAGGGGCCTCTTAAGGAAGACAATAATATCATTAGTATGTGTGCCAAATCTTGTTACATTTCATGCAGTAACAAAAATCTGATGGTGGAACAAAGAAAGGGGCGTGCCGAAATATTAATATAGATACATATGTATAAACATATAAATATATAAAATAAATCGATAATTCCAGCAGTGTGTGTGTGTGTGTGTGTGTGTGTGTGTGTGTGTGTGTGTGTGTGTGTGTGTGTGTGTGTGTGTGTGTGTGTGTGTGTGTGTGTGTGTGTGTGTGTGTGTGTGTGTGTGTGTGACACCGCCGTTTCTCGATGACCACCAGTCTGATCTGATTGAAACTTGCCAGGAATATTGCTGGGGACCCGCGGATGTGCCTTTTCAAGGTTTGATATTAATCGGACAAGCGGCTCCCAAGTTACGGGAATTTTATTGCTTTTTTCAGTGTTGGAAAGGTGTATACATCGCAGCTGAAGCGTCGTTCCACCTTATCATGCCATTTTTTCCCAAATATATCTCAGAATAATGATAACAGCATATTAATAATAATAATAATAATAGCACAATAATTGGCAGTAATAAAAAGAATAACGTGATACAATGACCAATGTCTGTCAACCAATAACGACCTATATATTGTCTGTCAACCAATAACGTCTGTCAACCAATGACAGGACACGGTGCTATGACATCACGAATGATGTCACAATTAATGTTTATTTATTTATTGGTTTTTTTGCACGATTGACGTCACGATAACGTGATACAATGACCAATGTGTCAACCAAGAACGGCCTATATATTGTCTGTCAACCAATAATGACCAATAACATCTGTCAACCAATGACAGGACACGGTGCTATGACATCACGAATGACGTCACAATTGTTCATTTATTTTATTTTATTTTTTTGCATGATTGACGTCACAATTCTTCTTCTTCGTTTGATATGATGTCACAATCGATGCTGGGGACCTGAGTATGTGCCTTTTCAAGGTTTGATATCGTTCTTCATCTGTTTCAGCTGTTTCCCAAGTGTTTCCCAAGGTTTGAAAGCTGTTTTTTTCCCAAGATTTGAATTAATTGTTCAAATTATTAATTAATCCCAAGGTTTGAATTTTCCCAAGGGAAACAAGGGGGAGACAGGGGGGTGAGAGAGGGGCGAGAGAGGGGGGCGAGAGAGGGGGCGAGAGAGGGGCGAGAGAGGGGCAGAGAGAGGGGGCGAGAGAGGGGGGCGAGAGAGGGGGCGAGAGAGGGGGGCAAGAGAGGGGGGCGAGAGAGGGGGCGAGAGAGGGGGGCGAGAGAGGGGGCGAGAGAAGAGGGGCGAGAGAAGAGGGGCGAGAGAGGAGGGGCGAGAGAGAGGGGCGAGAGAGAGGGGCGAGAGAGAGGGGCGAGACTAGGGGTGAGAGAGGGGGAGAGAGAGAGGGGGAGAGAGGAGGGGCGAGACGAGGGGGGAAAGAGGGGGGGAAAGAGGGGGGAGAGAGACGGGGCGTCACAATTCTTCTTCTTCGTTTGATATAACATCACAATTGACGCTGGGGACCTGTGTATGTTTCCCAGATTTTTCCCAAGTTATGGCCATTTATGATACGGTTGGTCCAATCTAATTGAAACAATTCCCCAATCCAGTCATCGTTTACGAGAGCGAGGGAACGAAGCTGCACATACTGGCACGCACCTACGGGCCCGCACTAGTATATATAAATAAATGTATAAATATAAAAAATATATAAATAAATGTAGAAATAAATGTATAAATATATATATATATATATATATATATATGTATAAATATAAAATATATATAAATAAATGTATAAATATATATATATATATAAATGTATAAATATAAAAAATATATAAATAAATGTATAAATATATATATATATATATATATATATATAAATGTATAAATAGATAAATATATAAAAATTAATGTATAAAATATATATATATATATATATATATATATATATATATATATATATATATATATATATATATATATAAATGTATATATATATATAAAATATATATATATATATATATATATATATATATATATATCTATATATGTATAAATATATATATATATATATATATATATATATAAAATATAAACATATATATCTATAAATGTATGTATAAATATATATATGTATAAACATATATATATATATATATATATATATATATATATATATATATATATATATATATATATATATATATATATTTTTTTATATATATATATATATATATATATATATATATATATAGATTTCTATATATATATATATATACATATATATATACATATATATATATATATATATATATATATATATATATGTATAAACATATATATGTATAAACATATATATGTATAAAATATATATATATATATATATATATATATATATATATATATATATATATATATATATATATATATATATATATATATATATATATATCTCGACCTGACATCAAGTTTCACGTCATCTGAAAATTTGGAAAGCGTATTATTAACCCCACTGTCCAAATCATTGATATAAATTATGAACAATAACGGTCCTAGAACATCCCGAGGGTACCCCACACCTTACATCCTCCCAGCCGGATATCCTCCCGTTCACAGCCACTCTTTGCTTCCCATCACAAAGCCAACCTCACCTTAGCAAACAGCCTCTATGTAGTACAGTAGTAAAAGCTTTTTGAAAGTGTAGATGAACTCGATCCATTGCACTTCAATCCACCACCCAATTAGAAACTGCCTCAAAGAACTGCAATAAATTTGTAAAACAGGACTTCTCCTTAATATACTTCAATTCTTGAAATGACTTCAAGCATATATAGCTGAGGTTAAAAAGTAAGAAAACATTTCCCTTTTCTTCACCGGATCCATCGACCAAGAATACACAATCCAAGTGTGCCAGACAAGGTGGAACCACGACCGATATACGTTTAAAACAGCTTGATGCGTTTGCTTCAACTGCATGTACTCTTTCTCCTGCCGATCAAACGAGACATCGAAGCCGAACAATCTCCTGCGTAAGAGGCGAAACATGACAGACCTTTTCGGTCTACATTAACCATAAAGCCCCAGCAGCATGAAATTGCAAATCTGATAAACCATATTGACAAATGCACAAATAGAAAGGTTTGTGAACAAAAGCAGAATTATTCACAGGGGAATTTCGAAGATTGCGCTCACACACCTTTTGCAGGACCTCAATCGGTGGGAGATTTTGAAGGGCACCGTTGAGATGCCATCTGCTGCAATCAAGGCAGTGAAAGAAGCAATTGGTAAGAGCCGTTTCAACATTTGATTTAATGCTGGCGACATCAACGGCGCTTGTAGTTGCAATGTATAATGACACTTTTTGGTGGATTGGCTCGTCTTTTCTTCAAGCTACGAGTGGGAAAAATGTACGATTTGTTCTTGTGAAAAACCCCAGCCGTCACCATTGATGTGAGAAAGTTTCTTTCGCTTCATCGCATAAGATAAATAAAACAAGTTATCCAGAAACATCCCAAAAACATTTCAGAAACTGATGGCCTTTTTTTGAAAAACAACACATGGTAGCGATGCCAGGAAGCCAGGGAACGCAGCAGCGAGTATGAGAGAATCTCCAATAACAATGTGACCCACAGTTGCCGGTTGTTTCAACAGCAGCAAATCTTCTGCCTCCTGCTCACTACAATTGCACCGGCCACAAGGAAATACCACACAGCAAGCAAATGGCAGTTTTGCCATGGAAACTGGCCGACAGAATTCCACTGTGACCCAGTTTCTCCATTTGTCTTGCTCACTTAGGAGAGCTCAAGGCTTACAATCGTTTTGCAAATGAATCCTTACCATTCCATGTTCTCATCTCGCCCACACGGTAACAATGCCTGCATGTTACTCAAACCCCTGGCAGACGCCATACGGCTAAAGCCTCTGCTTTTCTGAGCTCGAGTCCCATTGTGGGTAGGTCTGCCAATTTCAAAAAAAGGTTCTTCTCTGTGGAATTGATGACTACCTCATATTTAAATGGAGTTTTAAAGCCTGTGGTCAATATTGATCGCAATGTATGTTCCTGGTACTGTACATGGTGCATGCAACGACAAGCATGGTAAACAATAAGGCAAACATACTTGAGAGCCGCTGGACTGTTAAACATTGAGAAATGAGACCAACAGCAAACAGACATTTCATGGTGCCCAATCTTCTTGCGTGCATAAATAAATAAATCTCTGTGCTTGTGTGTGTGTATATATGTGTATATATAAATAAATAAATAAATAAAAATAAATAAATCACATGATCAGTCACCTGATAGGCCGTACAAACTTAATCGGGTGGGACTGCAAAGTAGCACTTGACAGCAGCTGTGTCTTCCTTAAAATATAGGGTGATCAATTATCCTCACCTCTTTGGCAGGATGCAATTCAGTAGAAAGGTACGACTGGGGGATGGGGGGTTGGGGTGGAGAAGGGGATGAGAGAAGGGAATTAATGGGGGGTGGGGAGAAGATGGAGTGGAAGAGAAGAGGTTGGGTGAAGGAGAGGGTATGGGGGTTGGGGAGAAGGAAGTATGGAGGGGAGAAGGATGGTGGGGAGGGGCAGGGAGGGGTGGGGGGAGTATCTTACCATGCACAAAATGGATTGCAACTTTTTTGTTCATGTATGATAGCCTCTTGCCATTCTTTCCTCCAGGGCTTCAAGTTAGCAATACAAGACCATTTCAGGCCACCCTCCATTCTAACCTATGGTCTTTCCTATTTTCATCCCCACGCCATGAGCCCCCCCCCCTCCCTCTTTTTAAGTTTGCTGCATTTCCTTCCTTCCTTCTTTGCTCTTGTTCACTCATCCCCTTGTTGCATACACGTGTTGTCCCATTGGCCCACTGTCAGTATGACACCTTCTTGCCTTTTTCCATGCATGAAGAAATTTACACATGTATTATTATGCTCAAGACAAGGGCATTAGCATACCTTTAAATGGAACTACAAAAAAGACATGAGTAGATAAGGAACAATACAACACGGCATATGAGATTTGAACCTGGGATTTCACCATCACAAGATATGTACTCAGATGTGAAGAGCAAACGGGCAGTTTCAGGATTACGCAAATGTACGAATGGATGTCGGGCAATAATAACATGCTCATTAAAATGAAAGGTTCTGCAAGAAAACTGGGATATTACAATTTCGAAAAGACTAAATGAATGTGAAAGAACATCTCCATTTCATTTGGTTTGAAACACAAATTAGTGAAGACTATCAAACAACCCGTCCTGACAGATGGGTTAATTCCTCCACTTTTATGATTACCTGCACCACCAAAGGTGGTTGGAGGTTATGTTTCTTCACTCCTGTTTCACTGTCTGTGAAAACGATAGCCGATCCCAAAATGTTATGGATGGAGGATTCCAACGATACTTGGTCGATACGTTGGGTGTATGGCAAGGACCAATTGGTTCGATGTTGGTGAAGATCCGGGATTTTTTTTTCAGTGATTCTTCATAATTGATAGATCTGGCCAAAAACAATATATAGCACAATATCTCAAAAAAGTTGTGGATGGGTTATGGCAAAACTTGGTGGATGAGTTTGGTTGGTGGCAAGAACAAGCCGATTCGATTTTGGTTCAGGTCTGGATGAAGATCCAGCCTGTCATTGGGATAAAAACACGTAAACTGTTCAGCCTGGTGGAGGTATGCACTCAATAGAGTGCCATTCTAGGTTATGACTTGCAATACAGGATTCCACCCGGTGGAACTGATACGATACACTTCAACATAAGGAGAGCTGGGGTACTCCCCCACCCCGAGTACAATCACCAGTTTTCAACTCAATCCATCCAGCACTTCAGGAATGCACAGAAGTCAAACAACACACTTCTCAAAATCTATAATAATAATAATAATAATAATAATAATAATAATAATATGTCAGCGTGTGTGTGCATGTGCATACATGTGTGTGTTGTCAGTGTGTGTCCTCCATAACTCCAACACCATGAAACCTAGCGGCTTGAAAGTGAATGCATGCTAAGGGAACTCCAAGGGAGTGCAAGAGTGAAAAATTGGTGTTTGGGTTAATTTAAACACCCACCTTAAAGATAATTAATGGCCTCATTTAATTATCTTTTGTCAAGGCGTCATCCTCGGTCACCTCGCTCGCCCTCACAGGGGTCTTAATTTGCCAATTTTTTTGGCTTGCTCAATAATGCCTCGACTTGGAACAGGCCGCAATGGTTTCTTAACGATAAAGCGCTCAATTGTTTCTTTAACTTTCCTCACTCATATCATCGAATGCCCCCATCGTCATACCTACGAATCGCTGCATACATCACTTTTGTTCGTGCTATAGTTTCAAATTCGGAACTTGGAGCGATTTTATGCATTATATGTTGCGATTTTCCACGATCTACTCTCACGGACTAATTAAAGTGCATAATTAAAACAATATTTCAATTTGGAGGATCAGATCTCGTGGACTAAACTTGAAATCTGGAGTGAAATCTGAAAATTTAAGAAATTAGCGATGTTTTTGTTTTTCCTGGTGCGTCCCATTAGCAATCAGCTTCATATCGCTTGCCAAGCCAGCTCTTCTTTATCAACCGTTCTGTTGGAGTGATTTAGCCACTTGGTGAGCGCTCTACAAGCTGCTTGGTTGTTCGTTTCCAAGGCATGGCCATACACAGAAAAAGTGTTCACATTGTAACTAAATATATAGTTCGACTTGAACAACGTTCAGGTCCTACCCACCAGTGTTTGGCCTGGCGTTGTCATGCGGTGGCTCGGGCGATGGCTCGCTCGCTTAAAATATGCAATTTATATCAACATTTTCTTTTTCTATACAATCCGTCACTTCAACATCGGTTGATGCATATTAAAAAAAAAAGCTTTTCGTTTTTTTAAAGTTTCTTAAACCGTTTCTTTGGAGTGCTTGCTTAAGTACTGAACCCACTTGGAGAGCACTCTAAAAGCTTCGATCTTTACAAGCTCCCATGGCAATACTGTGGCTCGGTCCTCCATAGGAACACCTCCGTAGTTTGGAAGGCAAAATAAATGAGAGGATTACAATGAGTAAAAAATGTTTTCAGTTCTTACAAAGCAATGAATCACCACATCATGACAGGAGAGCCGAGACGCTCACTCTAAGCCGTCGAGCCTGGGTTTGAATCCTGACCCAGCTATAAACTGTTATCCCAGTGTTTCACAGCAGAGTGATTCATCAATGAGTATGCCATCTCTCGGATGGACATTAAGCTGGGCATCACATCTGCCGGAATCCTCTCCCTTTCTCCCCGCCTCTCCCTCTTCCTCACCCCCACCTCGTCTGTCTGTCTGTCTGTCTCTCTCTCTCTCTCCCCACCCCTCATCTTTACCCTTTGTTAAGGGGGCTGATAAGGACTGACAGTTTAGTTTTGAATTTAAAACAGCTTTCCCAGAGTGCAGCATGTTTGAATCTGATTCAGAGTGGGCCGACCGGAGGGAGGCAAAGGTCGCTGCATGTGTGAGCATGCACGCATGCAGCAGTTCCTGCTAGCACGAAGAGGTACGTAGACTATACATGGACTTGGTGCAAATGGGTAGATTGGGGTTTGTAAAGGGACTCACCGCGGGGCTGTGTGCATGCCTGCATGCTTGGTTACATGTGTGCGGTGAGTTTTTCAGGCACATGAACCGAGCTTGCATCGGGGCCTGTGATGCCATGGTGGAGGTTACGTGGCCATCTCACAAACCATGTGCATCGGCACGTGGAGAGTAGACTTGCTGTGCAGCCGAATCCACATGGGATTTCCACGCAGTGCAGGTGTGGGGAAAGTTGAGCATGCCAGTGAGAATCCGTGCATGTGTACGAGTGAAAGGATGAGTACATCACCTGTGTGCGTGCACAATAAGCATCGACTGCGAGGAGGTTATGTATCGTGCTATATATTGTTTTTGGCCCGGTCTATCAATTATGAAGAAGCATATGGGGGGGGCGGGGGGGGCTAAGGACTGACGGTTTAGTTTTGAATTTAAAGTGGCTTCCCCAGAGTGTAGCACGTACGAATCAGATTCGGAGTGAGCCGACCGGAGGGGTGCAAAGTTTGCTGCATGTGTGAGCATGCATGAATGCAGGCAGGTCTTTGTCAGGTTTTAAATGCTCCTCGTTTTATATAAAACCTGGTAGTTAAGAAGAAAATATTGCTGTTTGGGTGCATTTTATCATCCTCTTTCCTCATGCTGCCTTCCCTTCCCCTCCACTTACACCCCCTTCCCCACACGCTGCCAACCATTCCTCTCATGCTGCCTTCCCTCCCCCTCCTCTCACACTTACCTCCTCCCCACCCCCCCACCACCCCCATGGACATCTCTGGGCAGTTTTCGAGTTCTGCATTAACATACCCCATTTCATTCAATCCTGCACTACCCTCCCCCACCCCCATTCTCCACAAGTCCCACTACCAAACACAAGTGCAGAACCCAATCTCTCCTCCCCCTTTCTCTCTCACCCATCCTCCTCACTCCCACCCCCCTTTCCCGGTTGGTATAGCAATGTTTGGCGAGGCTCTTTTCCCTCCTTCCTAGCTCCCCCCCACCACTTCCTCGCCCCCTCTCTCCTCTTCCCCCTCCTCTCTCTACCCCCACCCTCCTCTTTCTCCCCTTCCTCTAAACCTCCCTCCTCCACCTGCCTCCTCTCTCCCCCTTCCCCACCGACCTCCCTTCTCTCCATCCTCCACCTCCATCCCCTCTCCCCCTTCCCCTTCTCCACCTCCATCCCCTCTCCCTCTTCCCCACCTCCATCCCCTCTCCCCCTTCCCCACCTCCTTCCTCTCTCCCCCTTCTCCACCTCCCTCCCATCTCCCCACCTCCCTCCTCTGTCCCCATTCTCCACCTGCCTCCCATCTCCCCACCTCCCTCCTCTCTCCCCCTTATCTACCTCCCTCCCATCTCCCCACCTCCCTCCCCTTCCCCACCTCCCTCCTCTACCTCCCTCCTCTACCTCCCCCCTCTTCACTCTCCCCTTCCTCCTCTCAATCTCTCCCCCCATCCCTCTTTTCATTTTCCCGTCAGCAAAACGATGGGTTTTATTTGTTAGTCTATGATGGGTTTTACATAATATATATATGGTAGTTGTATATAGTTGTGATTTTGTCTGGTGTTGCCTGGTGTTGGCTTCACCTGGCAACATGTATATATATATATATATATATATATATATATATATATATATATATATATATATATATATATATATATATATATATATATATATATATATATATATATATATATATATATATATATATATATATATATATATATATATATATATATATATATATATATATATATTATAAGCCTGGTGTTGGCTTCATGGTTAGGGTGGTGGCTTGGGATTCTCGGGGTCCTGAGTTTGAGCCCCGCTGGCCAATGAATTAACACCAGGGGGGTTACTTAGCCTGTCATCCTTCCGAGGTCGGCGAAATGAGCACCAGTATACTGGTAATTATCCCTGCTTGTCGAAGGTGACGAAAGGGTTGGCGTCAGGAAGGGCATCCGGCCGTAAAAACATTGCCATAAGAAAGGGTACCATGATTGGAGCCCGCAAAAAGCTGACCCCAACAGGGTTGGGGCTTAAAATGGTGTGTGATGTATATAGTTGTGATTTTATAGCGTCATCAAATACGTGGAAAGTCAGCCAGACCAAAATATTGTTTATATCACTCCATGCTCTCATTTCCAGCAATCACTCACCAAAATACACCAAATGTAACCTTTACTTTAAGTTTCCTGATGGCTGGTGCTGGATGTCCATCATCACAATTCTATATTCAGTGGCCTGCAAAAGCATTCACTCCCTCCAAAGTTTTCACATTTTGATTCCACCTGAGCTTATTTCATGATGCTTTTAAATCAAACTTAATATATTGAGTCTTCACAAACTACTCCAAAAAGTGATAAAGCTAAAATAAATAAATAAATAAATAAATAAATAATGGAGATATCATGTGAATTTTTATTATCTGCATTTTTTTGCCAAATTAACTGCAACTCAATTCAGGAGTAAATTATTTGTTTGAAAGGTTACAAAATAAGTGTAATATGTTTCACCCGCATGTAATCAGTGGTTTAACTTCAAAAATTTAGCTCCCCCACTTATCTGAGGAATTTTAAAGTGCAACTCAGTTGGTCAACCAACAAGGCAAACATGAAGACCAAAGAGCTTTCCAAAGAATTCATACAAAGTGGTGGAGAAGCACCGTTCATGAGAGGGTTATAAGAAGATTTCAGTTACTCATTATTCCTTTGAGTACAGTGAAATCCATCATTAAAAAGTGGAAGACATATCATACCACCCATTCTGTACTCAGATCAGATCGTCTAACCAAACTAAGCAGCCGAGCAAGCAGGAAACTGGTTCGGGATGTCACTGAAAATCCACAATGACTTTGAAAGATCTGAAAGGCTCTATGTCTGACACGGAGGTCAGTGTTCATCAATCAACAATATCCTGTTCCCTTCCCACAGCTGGTTTCTATGGAGAGGTGGTAAGAAAGAAGCCATTACTGAAAAAGACTCATCTAAAAGCTCGTATGGAGTTTGCAAAAAAGTATCTTAATGATACTGCAGGCATGTGGAGAAACGTTTTGTGGTCAGACGAGACAAAAATTGAACTTTTTGATCTAAATTCAGTTACGTCTGGCGTAAGCCCAACACTGCACATCAAACACCAAAATAAATGTAATCGAGTGGTTCAGTCAGTCTTGTCTTGAACCCAATTGAACATTAATGGCGAGACTTGAGGATTGCAGTCCATCGACAATCCCCATCAAACTTGGCAGAACCAGAGAAATTTTCACATGAAGAATGGACAAATATTTCACCATCTCGCTGTGAAAAGCTGGTCGAGACCGACCCAACAAGACTAGTCACAGTCATTGCTGCAAAAGGTGCTTCCACCAAGTACTGACCTCAGGGTCTGAATACTTTTACAACCAGTGAATTTTGATTTGTACATGTTGTTTGCAGATATTCCTGACTTGTAACTTCCTTCAACTATAACAGTATTTAGTTTGATCTGTTCAGTTATGAATAAAAACAAAAGTTCATTTGGAAAAATTGTTTCTATGCAATTCATAATTCATCTAAATGTGGCATTACTGGTTGGGATGTATACTTTTGCAGGCCACTGTATGCTGTCAATCCACAGACATTTTATTGAATGTCCTTTTTAGAGATGGACATTTCCATTTAACAAAGGAAGAAAAAAATTACAATGTTGATCCTTCATCATGTATAAATTGTCAAAACAACACTAAACTCACCATTTAGATATTTACAAAAAACAGATCTTGCAGTGATAAGTTGCAAGACCTAAAAGTAGCTTTCTCTCAATCATGGCAATTACATCTCCCAAACCACCTTAGAAATTGTCCTTAGAATTTCTCATGATGCCCTTTTCGTGCACGAATAATCCCTGAAAGAATGAAGTATGCGTGGTAAATCTCACCTGTTAGCACAATGGTATTTATTACTGATCCTTCACCCATGGGAACCAAGTTAGTGAAGGCAGCTGCAATATTTATTGACCCCACTGAGATGCAAAAAAAACCCAGTAGCTTTAAAACCAGGCTCTGCAAGGCCCAGGCTACATGTGGGGCACACTGCTCTCAATAATTCATGCAAACTTCAAAACAGGGAGCGAACCGTCCTCGTGATAATAACCATGGCACAGACAGGACGGAAGCCCGATTCCACAGTTCCTTCCATTTTAAGTCTTCGTTACAAGGGCCTAATGCACAGCAGAAGAAGGACTTTGGTGTGCATGTCAATTGATTTGAGAACAGATTATTCCTAGAAGTAAGCGAAGAATATTCACGGCTTGAAGTCAAAATACCGACTCTGGGGGGAGGGTGGGGGGGGGGTCCTCCATCAGAGGACCCAGCCTCTATTTTTTATCGTTCCACCATTCTGAGAAATATTTGTTGACTGTAACCTTGATACAACAGATGGCAAAACACCACCGTTCATTTACCGAGGGCACAAAGCAATGGACCGGTTGTTCAAGTAGGTGGAAGTATTAACGCCATTATTGGAAGCTTGAAAAACAATTTTCAAAAAAAGAAACAAAAAAGGTCGACAAGGGCTAATCAACAAAAAACCAGAGCACACCGTAGGGCAAGGTAATTAGGTATAGAACATCATTCCATGCACAGTACCATTTTTAGCTCAAGGCAATATATTTATACATCTCAGCTAATGGGACTGTACTTTCATGCACATACAAACACACAACACAAAACACACACAGCTCTTTTGTGACATCCACTATGAAGAGGATAATGTATCTGGATGAGTCAGATGTCCACAATGAAGTGGTACCGATACTGGTGCAAAGTTATTAATCTTCACTTAGTTGTATGATTTAGGAAAGGAAAGGCTGCAATTAAACTTTTGACCACTTCCCCATTTTTGTTTTCCCAGACTTACGGGTTAAGGCCACTCTTCATGGCTGAAGATGGTTCGATTCACAAATGACGTGCAAACACCTGGGAGCATTAATCTGTTTATAGTGTGGGGGCTGTTACCCGCACAACAACTACGCTCTGAGATAGCAAGGAGAGCAACCTTGTGTCGAAGAATATCCAAGAGGACCAGACCATGACGAGCACTGCACAGTTTACGACAGGAATTTGGAATTTCTTCAAGGTGCTCATGATAACTCGCCCACTATTCATGAAAGACGTCGCGCGATCTTTAACGTCCATCTAATAGTGCTTTCAGACGGGACACGAGGCTTAAAACGTCATTCAGAGGGGTAAAACAGTTTTTCCTCCCGAGACTGTGTGCTGTATCAATCTTGTTCACCTCTGTGTAATCCCCTACCACTCATCCTCGATTTCTCCAAGTGTCTCTCAATTTCATCCCTCATCCCTGCTGTTGGTGTGTTTCCCCCCTGGCTTTCTGCTGTTCCTTTTGTTACATCACCTCTTGATTCATTCTAGGTTCTGGCTCCTCCATAAGCCTCAGCATTGTATACAGAAAAAGATTTTGTGATGCACAATCTGCCTGCGAAACACCGGAGTTTATAGTTGGCCTGGAAATCGAACTTCCACTCGACAGATGAAGGATAAGTGCGCTACCTCTACACTATCTTGCCAGCCAGGCTCAATACCTCTTCCCCTCAGCCTCATGAGTGACCACACGATCTTACCAATTGTAATCAAAGTACAAATGAGATTGATAAAAACATTAGAAACAAATGGATGACATCAGTCTGAGTCTCTGAGGGTTGCAGCCAACCGACATGGTTGCAAAGAAGTGCTCGATCGCACAGGAATGGCATGTGAGACGGTGCACGAGCGAAATGTTTGCATGTCTGGTGACTGGTGGAATGGGAGAATAGATTTGGGATATAATCAGTAGGACAGCTGCTGTGACTTGCCCTTTGACCTGCATTCAACATGTGGGTTCTCGACAGCTGCACTGCAGGGAGCACAATGCCAACCGCAAATGTTTACTTTCGCTGAACTCCCACACAATTATATTCCATAATGATGCCAATGGACTGTAGATAAAACAGTAAAAGGACAACATATGAGGTGGTGGTGGGTGTGAGGTCAAAAAGAGATCGAATCTTCAGCAGGAAATGAAACTCATGGTCTCTGTAGTTTTCAGCCAGTCGTGCATTCTTAACAGTGATGGGTGAGTTTCCTGATGCTGTTGGAAAAAAAAACAAGTGATGGCTTTGGTTCTTAAGGGTAAAACATTTTGACCACAACACCATCCCCCAAACTGGCAATAACGTTCCTCTACATTTTCCCAGACAACCGGTGAGATTTCAACACAGATAAAGTACCTGCACAACAACAATTTTACAAAATATTAATTATAATCAGTCCAAGAACAAACTACACAAGCCCTCGATAGCATCAACAAAATTGGACCAGAAACAAATAACCATGGGTTCGTCAAGCTGTGCTGTCGGTGCCATGTGTCGGTTTCCGTTGGTAGCTGAAGAAAGCCGTTCGCATGAAACAAGCCATCGAATCACATGGTCGAGAATTGGTTTGCGGTGCAAAAATTACTGCCTGTGAACAGTAACCATACGGTGAAAGTCAGCACGTTGTTTCCCTGTAAATGTTATTCCAGATGGTATAAAACGTGGTTCGGTCCACAGCTTCACGGACAACTGGAAACCCTCAAACACACTCAATTAATTGAGCTTTTGTGTGTGCACAAACTGCGGATTGCTTCAATTTGAGCTTTTACTTATGTGGATGCATGCGAGGGTTCAAAATCATTTGAACAATCCAGCAGTGTGACCTTGGCAATGCATTACCATATGAAAACAAGCAACCTGCACTTCAGCTTCCAAATTAAAGGTTTGTAATAAATCTGGTTAATATTATGACAAATCACAAATATTGCTATCCAAGAGTTTTATTCACGTACGCCGTCGTGGCAGCGCTGATCTCACGTATATGGTCAGTTTGGCTGGTGTTGGCTTAATGGTTAGGGTGGTGGGCTTGGGATCATCGCTAGGGTCCTGAGTTCAAATCCCGCTCAGCTGTTGAATTAATACCAGGTGGGGTTAACTCAGCCTGTCATCCTTCCGAGGTCGGCAAAATGAGTGACAGCTTGCTGGTATCCTGTGTCGGAGTGGCGACCCATCCAGCATTGTGTCCAATAGCCAAGGAGACGGCTTAGGCAGCACCAATGCTCTGCACAGAGTATGGTCCCAATGGATGGATGGATATGGTCAGTTACATTTTCAATTGTGTGCAATAACATTCCCGCTTCGATGTTATAAACAAACACGAGAAAGCCACATTGTCTTTGTCAATGAAGTTACAGGTAGGTATTGCAGCACCTTCTCACCTTTTTATTGAACAAAAAACAAAAACATAAACACCTTTAAAAGGCATTCGAATTTCCGTTGGTAACAAAGCAAGGTGACTTTCTCCAGAACTTAAAGGACAACCGAAGCGCTCAGACCATCTTGATGCTAATCTATCCCTTGATATCCTACAAAATAGGTATGATGTCTTTTTCCCATTCCAAATTATAAAGCAGATAAATTTGCAATTAAAAGCCGAATTCTTATTCTTATTCTTCAGATTTTCCGTGACGTCACACACAGAAGTAGACCACCAGATCCGTACTGTGCATGGGTTATATTGCGGTATGATTTCACTTGAAAGACAAATAATTTTTGATTTTCCACAAATATGCCGAATCGATGCATATATATATATATATATATATATATATATATATATATATATATATATATATATATATATATATGTATATATATATATATATATGTATATATATATATATATATGTATATATATGTATATATATATATATATATATATATATATATATATATATATATATATATATATATATATATATATATATATATATATATATATATATATATATATATATATATATATATATATATATATATATATATATATATATATATATATATATATATATATATATATATATATATATATATATATATATATATATATATATATATATATATATATATATATATATATATATATATATGTATATATATATATATATATATATGTATATATATATATATATATATATATATGTATATGTATATGTATATATATATGTATATATATATATATATATATATATATATATATATATATATATATATATATATATATATATATATATATATATATATATATACATATATATATATATATATATATATATATATATATATATTTTTTTTTTTTGTATACCTTGTCGAGGCTCGTGTGAGAGCTAACACACAACACACAGCAAGGGGGCATGAGACAAGAGGGGTGGGAGTGGGAGGGACAAAACAGTGGGGAACAGACACATTAGGAGATCTGTGGAAGGGAGATGGATGGGACGGGGAACATGGGGAATAGAAGATGGACATTACAGGGACTTTCAGGTAGGAAAGTAGGGAATTTGAAGGAAGTGGGCTGGGGTGGATTATCGGGGGTAGAAAAGATCGAGGATTTGGACGGGGGATGATAAGAGGTGGTGGTGAACATCTGTTTTGAAAGCCTGGAGGGAAGAATGGGAAAGAATAGAGTGAGGGAGTTTATTCCAAAGGCAGGAAAAAAAAGAGGAATGAAAGAGTGAAGGTGAGCAGTGATTCGTGATTTTGGTAGTTTTACCAGAAGGGGGTTGTTGGCGGACCTTGAGCGCCCTGCGGAAATGTGGTGGGGACAAATCGCAGAGAGAGCAGGGGGGGGCAAGGCTGGAGAGGAGACGGTAGAAGACAGAAAGACCACCGACCAATCTACGGTGACTGAGTGAGAGGCCCAAAGACTCAGCCTCATTACAGGAGATGACGATGATCCGAAATGCCCTGGCTTTCACAGCGTGAAGCCGAGAAAGGTGGGAGGCAGGAGCACCAGCCCAGAGGCGAGGGCAGTACTCCATCATACTACGGACAAAAGATTTGTAAGTGGTCAGGAGCTCAGGAGCTCAGGAGGGCCGAGGAAGGACTTTGCACCACGGAGGATTCCCAGTCGGCGACTGGCTTTGGAGGTGAGGTTTGAAATGTGGCTTTCCCAGGAAAGGTCATGGCAGATAGTGAGACCCAGAAGCTTGAAAGAAAGGACTTCTTCCAGAGGATTTTTGAGAAAGTGGATGGGGGGGGGGGGGTTCTAAACGGTCCTTTCGAAGAGACATAGTGAGAGTGTGAGATTTGTCCGGATTGAAAGACATGTTCCACGTGTTGGACCAGTTTGTGATTTTATCCAGATCAGCAGTGAGCGAAGAAGCTGCTGCTTGCTGGTCTGAGGGATGACCGATGGTACGGCAGAGGGTGGAGTCATCAGCAAAGAGATAGAGAGGATTTTCCAGAGAGTCGGAGAGATCATTGATGAAAACCAGAAAAAGAACAGGGCTCAGAACGCTACCTTGAGGAACTCCAGCCTGGACAGGAAGAAGGGATGAAAGAACTCCATTTAGGGCCACATGTTGACTGCGACAGTAGAGGAAGTCTGCAAGCCATGAGTGGAGATGGCCTTGGATACCATTGGAAGAGAGTTTGCTGAGCAGGGCAGGGTGCCAGATTGTGTCAAAAGCACGTGATATGTCCAGGGATACGGCTCGGATTTCCTGTCTGGCATTGAGGACCTCCATCCATTGATGGGAGAGCAGAAGCAGAATATCCAGGGTAGAGTGACCTGGTCTGAACCAAATTGATGATCGGAAATCAAGCCATTGGAGAAGAGGAAGGATTTCATGTCTGAAGCGATGATGGATTCCATAACCTTGCTGACGATTGGGAGAAGGCTGATTGGTCTGTAGTTGCAGGGATCTGTTTTTGCACCTTTTTTATGCAGGGCAGTGATGTTTGCAGATTTCCAAGCAGATGGCAGATGACCTTGAGCAAATGAGAGGGTGAATATAATCTGAGTCAAGGTTTGACAGCAAGCTCTCCACCTTCTCAGGAGAAAAGGACACAGAGTCCAGGGACAGTTGGGTGCGACTGGGTAAGGTGGGTAGAGAAAGTGATGGGTTTTGGACACAAGATTTAGCTGCAAACACCGAGTTTAGACATTCAGCTTTTTCACGTGCGGTATCAGCAGTGCGGCCATTTGAGGTAAGGGAGGGGATGGAGGGGGAACATACATCAGAAACAGATTTGATTAGACGCCACCAGGATTTTGAAGAGGGAGAGAGGTTTGAGAGTTCAGACTTGAGATGAGAAAGATGTTGTTTTCTGGCTCTCCTGAGGGTAGATACACGCTTGTTCCGAGCTTTCTGGAAGGAACCGAGATTGCCCTCAGTTGGGTTTGCTTTCCATTAGGCAAAGGCAAGTTGTTTCAGGACAACTGCCTCGCCACAAGCTTCAGTGAACCAAGGGCGGGAGGAAGGGTAGGACAACTGAAGACGAGAGGGGATAAATCTGTGCATGAGGGAGAGCAAGTTTCTTTGAAAGAATTCCCAGGATGAGTTGATGTTGGAGAAAGTAGCGATAGGAGACCAGTGTATAAGTTTGATGGCTGCTTGGAGACCCTGCCAATTGGCTTGAGTGAAATGCCAGACTCAACGGCGGTGAGGTGGTTCTCTGACAATAGCCAGAGAGATATCCACTTTGACAAGGACGTGGTCAGAAGAACCGATTGGAGCGGAGAAAGAGCAGCAGATATTGTCAGGGTATAAAATATATTATGCACAAATGTGCACACAAGCTTGGTGCTTGTGTAGGAATATAAAGCGAGATGGTTTCATGCTACACCAATGGCTGAAACACCCGGAGTTTGCCAGAAATTGGACGAGGTTTGTCCGAAATACCCGAATGTGGATCGGGCCAAGAAAATGTTCGCTTTTGTACTTGGAACATTTCACACAGAACTGTTATGGAACACCAGAGATGGCTATATCTTGTGGTTATCCACCACGATTGAGAGAGGATGGCATCCCCATGATTAAGTGGAAGAAACCGCCGTCGCTCGAAACTGTAACGATATCTCTACCCAGCTACCAGGATATGTACACGGGCGATTTGAGCGGTGAATCAAACACCCATTGCCGTTGCCCGGCAGTTACCACAAGAGCACCTGAAACTAATTACAGTGAGTCCTTGCTGTACGTTATTTCAGTTGAACGTTGTTGATCAATTACTACCTTTTGTGCGCATTACATCGCTTGTTTCACAACACATTTGTGTTGCGTGGAACTACTTTACAAAACTATAAATTGAGGTGGGAGTGACGTGATGCCTTCCCACTAAATCGGCTGGTAATACTGATAATAACAACAATAATATGTAAATTTACATATCCACCCAGATAGGATGCTCAAGGTGCTGACCAAATTATATATATCAGAATATATATAGAATAATGAACATAATACAAGAGAAAAACTCAAACAACATTCATCTTACATTAGGCAACAGCATCACAGCAGCAACAGCATCAACCCAAGCAATGGCTCAATTTAAAAGTCCGCACGCCGCTCGGCCACAACGCACCCTGTAAGCTTCGCAGAAGAGTTAAAAATGAAAAAGACTAAAAAAAAATTAAAATATCCAGAGGTAGATATGGCCTGGGCACAGAAATGCCAAAGCATCCAGAAGTAGATTTGCACGCAGCTCAATAATCTCCTGCACTCGCTTCGCAGACCTAGAGGAAGTGCACTCATGCTGTAAACTGGTTGCAAGGTGTTCGCTCAGGTCAGTGGTTGTTAAGAATGAGCTGCTTCTGTGGTTTCCACAACAATAACACCACTTGGAGGCAACCACACACGGTGTTCCACACTGGTATAAGTGGCCTGTAGATGTGCAGAATGCTCTCGCTGTGAGTGTGCTGGGCCAAGCAGTCTGTAGATGTGAAGACACGTTCTCGCCATGAGCATGCCGGGCCAAGCGGCCTGTGGATGAGCAGACACATTCTCGCAGCGAGGGTGCTGAACCGAGCGGGCTGTAAACGTGCAGACACGCGCTCACCGTGAGAGTGCTTGGCGAACCAATGATGGTTTCTAAACAAGTAAGGAACTGAGCAATGATGACCTGAAAGCAGTTGAGAGTCAGTGGACAGAGGAAGACTCACCAGCATTGGAATCTCCCCCATTGAGAGTTTTTACAACAAAGAGACTTGCTGAGGCCTTTGACTATTTCAAGAAGGCCATGGAAATTCTGGTGAAGAGGACTTAAGCAGAGGCCACAGTGCAGACAAGTCAATATTGCTCTCGAATGCTACATGGAACTCTCCAGAGAAACATAGAAAAATGCAAGACAACACTCATTGGATACATTTTTCGTCCCGAAGAAAAAGTACAACCACAACCTCAATCAGCATTAACCCCATCACCTCAGGAGACAGAGGAGGGGGAGATGGTGGACAACTCACCACCTTCCTCCCTGTGACTCCACCTCAATCTACCACCTCAATCTACCACCTCTCCAACAATCACTGGTGAGTACCCTGTACCCTGTTGTTTAAACCCATCTCATTTTAATATGCTGTAGTCATTATTAATATTAAATCTTTATAAAAAGTTGTCGAAGAGGGGATCAAATTTTTCCAGGAACGCTTCCCCCACTTATAGCATTTATTCCTATGGGAAAATACATTCCGATATACGTCACACTTTCTAGGAACGCATCTACGACATATAGCAAGGACTTACTGTATCTATTATCAACACAAATTTCGACAAAGCAAATGAACCACCATCCATTTATAGTGGAGAGAAAGTATAAATGTATCATCTAATCCTCCGAGAGGATTTGACCTTGGATGCTAAAACTCCCAAGGTACACCCCCACTCCACAATCCCCCCCATAAACCATTACCCCACAATACCCATCATCATCCAACAGCCACCCCTCCACAATTCCCACAACCCCCCTCCCTCCCCCACAAAGCCCACTTCAATCACACACTGCCCCTCCACAATACCCACCAACATCCCCCACATCCCCTCCACAATACCCACCATCATCCCACACACCCCGCTCCACCATCCCCTCACAATCATCACCCCCACCATCCCACCCCTTCCCCCCAATACATCCTTCACAATCCCCATCCAATGGGAAGGGACATTGACACCTCACGGACATGACGGTGGGACACGGCAAGGATACAATGGCATCCGGGAAAAGTATGAAACAGGACGATCCCGAAACATACAATACACCTGGTCAGCCTGCGATTGTGAGACAAAGCATGCATCACCCATTTTATTTGTGATGTCCGAGTGTGCTGGGCTGTGCCCGTGCTGTCGGGCAATGATGGATATTTCTGCTTGAGAAATATGTAAACCGATTTATCAATAAAAAAAATCCCTCCCTCATTAACCGTCATTTGAATGGAAAAATCAAACCCTACCGAGCTGAAGTTATCATGTGACCAACGTTTTCATCTTCACAAACACTTCTACCTTCTTCCTCTGAATCGCTCGCGCAAGGCTCGAAACGATTCGGCTCCACAATCCCCCCAAAAGTGTTTTCATTCCTAATTTTGTCTCCAAGTGTTTCTTCAAAATCCTATTGATCACTTTCAACATTCTGAGAATGTTCAGCATCACTAATGACGATGGAAGCGGTATCAGAATCCAAGCTCGGCATGCACTGAACTTTCTATTTGTAAACCACCGTTCGGATCAAGATGGATTCAAGATGGATTCAAGATGTGACGTCACTGGCGAAATTGAAAATCGACGCTCTCGGAATTTTTTCAACACTTTGTGATTGACAAAAAAAAAATTCATATACATATTATTAAATATTAATAATATGATTAATATGAGATTAAATATGAGATTAAATTAATATGAGATATAATAATATGAGATTAAATTAATCAAATAACCTTAAAAGTAAATTGGAAAGTGACCTTGAGATATATTTTTAACCTTCAAATTAGACCGTGATTAATGATTTTAAGAAAAAAAAATTGTGTTTAGGTTCCCCTTTAAGCATTGATTGGCAGAGGCAGAGGCAGTTCTGTTTGCAATGATGGGGGGAAATGAGAACCTGATATCTTATGGAGGAGATGGGGGGTGGGGGAAGGAATGGGAAGTTGAGGTGATGTGAAAGAGAAAGCATGAGAGGCCTCATGGTGAGGAAACTTTATGGGCATCATAGAGGTTTTGGGGGGTTAAATTTCATGGCTTAAGGAAAGTGGTACTCCCAGGTTCTGGAAACTAATCTGGTTTCAGAAGAATTCCCATGATTAGCAGTAAAAACCCAGAAAGGTAATTAATGACCTGGAGTGAGTTGGTAATCTGCCCATACCACATTGTGTGGCCTACATGTGGCACCAGTCCACTCTACGGCCTCAGGACACCGAAGCTGGGGGACCAAAATGCTACATGTGAAGAAGCGGTGCAGCCCAAACTCCCCATAACCAGGTCGAAAATAAAACAAGTTTTTTTCTTTTAATGCAATAACAAAAGTTAAATAAAGGTAACGACATGGAAAGCAGGTTAGGGGACATTTCTGCACTGTATTAATGGTTTACACTTCCAGTTCCCTCCTCTGTGCTCAGACTTTCTGGCATTCCACACAGCCCGTGTGATCACGTTTTCTTCAACATTTCATAAAATCTTTGTTTCCCTGTTATTTAATAGTCAATTGTTCTCCTTATTTTATGTTGCATCGCATTCACACCCAAAAAAGGAGACATTCAACCTCTTTGAACTGCCACGATATCTTGAAAAACGACACGCTGGACCCAATTTTCGAGCACAGGTAGAATCGGCTCAATCTCGCCTGGACCACATACAGTCCGAATGAGGTGCCGTGTCGACCAACAAACGTACAACCCGAGACAATATGAGAATTAAAACTCGTACGAGGAGCTAAGAGATTAAATTAATCAAATAACCTTAAAAGTAAATTGGAAAGTGACCTTGAGATATTTGAGAAAAAAAAACATATACCCTTTATTTGAAGCTCTTTTCTCACTGTTAAAATGAAACCACCATGTTGTGCAGGAATAAAACTAACATTTGGAGCTGTCGATCTGTTATGTGAAGGAAAAACAAGCTCAAATGAGCTGAGTTCCTCGTCCTCTTAATGATGACGTCATAAAACGAATATGATGTCATTGTGATGTATCAGGTTTGCGATAAATTATCTGTGCTAATACCCGGCTTGATCCCCGCAAACAAAATTCAAACAGCTTGCCTAGTTTCGGAGATAATGGTATTGGCGATTTCCATTAGCGGTGATATTATGACGTCAACTTTTTTTCTAGGAAGAATTTCCAAAATCGGAGATGGTTACTGCCTGCGCGTGGGCTTTCTGCATATTCATGGCACGTTTCACGAAGATCTGATGAAAACTCTGGGTTGTGAAACAAAAAATGTCAAAAAATAGGAATTACGTCATAAAAATTGATACGACGTCATAGTGATGTATCATATGTGCGGTAATTCATCTCTGCTAATGCCCTGTTCGATTCCCACAAACAGATTTCAAAAAACTTGCCTAGTTTCGGAGATAATTTTTTTTCGGCGATTTCCATTAGCAGAGATATTTTGACGTCATAACTTTTTTTTCTCGGAGGAATTTTCAAAATCGGAGATGGTTACTGTCGGCGCAGGGAATTTTTACATATATACGCCAAGTTTCAGGAAGTTTTGATGAAAACTGTAGGCTGTGAAACAAAAAAGTCCACAAGAAGAAGATGAAGAACAACAATGTGAGTAAGACTTAGAGATCCTCCACGAGGATCTAAAAAAAAGAATTGCGGATTAAATGCACCCCCATGTGTTCCAAACATGTCCCTCTCCTTTATTCCACTTACTTTCATCGCCATCCAAACCTCTTTCAGTTCTCTGTCTCCACTACTCACAACCCATCCTCTACCCTCGTTTCTCGCTCCTATCATCTTCTCTTCTAACTTTTACTCATTGAAAATTTCCTCAATTCAAACCACTCCCCCCTCTCCCAATCTATACTATAAAAGGAGCCGTGCATACATGCATGTTGCAGACACCTCCATACCTTTAGACTCCTTGACACCCCGAAGACCCTTGAGGGCCTTAATATCCTTTCGGACCGCAAGACACTGTAGATCCCATCGACCCCAAACACCTTCTGTCTGAGGGCCTTCTGCAGTAACACTTGAGGGTCACCAGCCAAAATTAAGACTTCCCATTGGTGAATCGCCTTAGTACCAAGCTAAGGTCCCACGTGGCAAAGAGAAACGGTGTCCATGACAACTATTTTACTCCATTTTAATAAAATGGGATATTATTCCATCCATCGGGACCATACTCCATGCAGAGCGTTGGTGCTGCCTAAGCAGTCTCCTTGGCTATTGGACACAATCCTGGACGGGTCGCCACTCCGACACAGTATACCAGCATGCTGGCACTCATTTTGCCGACCTCGGAAGGATGACAGGCAGAGTCAACCCCACCTGGTATGAATTCAACAGTGGAGTGGGGTTTGAACTCAGGATCAGAGGATTCCAAGCAACCACCCTAACCATTGAGCCAACACCAGGTATTGGGATATTATTGTGATTTTATTATCGTCAAACCTCAGGAATTTTTCAAGATAACAGATTGAAACTTACACAGCTAATTTGCACATATGTGTAAGTATATGTTTATAAAATCAGTTCAAAGTTAATCAAAGGTCAAGGTCAATGCCGTCCAAAACATGTAAAACACTGATTAGGCAGCAATTCGAAAAAGTATTAACCAAATTTGTTATGCACAACATTCCATCATGTAAAACACTTGATAGGTCTAATTTTCCAAATTACCAAATTGCTGTTTCCATGGCAACTATTGTTTATTTGGACTTCGCAAGTATTGTGCTATGCACAAAAAATTGTTGCAATTCTCGAAACCGCATACCTCTAAGGCAATGGCATCCATCATACAGTGGTCCCCAGACAGTTATTTCATGAATATACATACAGTTAGACCTTTCCCTCATGTCTAATGAGTCAAATGGGATGAAGTGCATTGTGTGGATCTCATAGTTAGGTCTGATTATATCTCTATCTTCATTCCAACTCTTTTCCTCTTATTCGTAAAATAAATCCAAGCAGGCACCACACCCAGACAGCCACTTCTGAAAACAACAGCAACATCCTCACTAGAAGAATGCGTCCTCTCGGAGGCCAGTTGAAGCCTCAACCACACGATGGCTCCGCTGCGAGAATACGGCATCAGGGGGGATAGTAGAACCAAGCACTAAATGCCAATACTGTGCAGGACGCACGAGGCACGCTCTTTTCAACACATTTCTGCATCAAAAAATTATATCCAATCCTTTCCTTCAATCCATGACACAGATCAGGGCCGGCACCACATACACCACCGCTTGTGAAGATCACCACTGTGAAAGATAACCGCATGCACAATGGTGAACCCATGCGCAGCCCCGTGATAATTTATCATCGTACAGTACGGGGCACAAATAGCACACCTCTTCATTCGGGTCTGCACGCTGATTACAATGGCATTTTATCATCACATTGTACGGGACGCGCATGGCGCACATCTTTGTTCGGGTCTGTGCCTTACTGTCGATTCTCACTCGCCACCGCGGCCACCAATGTCTCCTGCGGACGGCAGACATCCTCCCGCACCTCTGCCCCGACGCAGCTACAACCAAGTGGAGGCATGCTGTACGGCCCGAATTGCGTACGGACGAAGCAAACACATTGATCGGCGCCAACTGCAGCACACTGGGGGTGCCCAAGCAGGCACGCGGGACCAGTGCGGCCCTCGGCCAGTCGCCAGAGCACAGCACGGGAGTTCGGTGTGGAGCGATTCATATCGCGGGGTTCAGGTCGAGACTATTCCACAGATCGGCGAGATATCAGCCATGATGGCCAGGTCGTGTGGTGGCCAGGGCCCAATGGGAGCGCCGGATTCGGGTGACGATGCATCGCTTCGGGGCGGCGCCCCGCCCTGCACTGCAGGGCCTATAAATGACGGATCGCAAAGCCATCCACAGTCATGGTCATCCTCATTTTCCTTGCCTGGCTTTGGATCGGTCTCTGTGAGTGCCTGCTGCCCTGTCTTCTTCTTCCTCACCAACTCGCCGCTGGCTCCACCCACCTGATCCTGTCTGCCACTCCACTCACTGATCTGATGATGCTTTTCCTGATGCTGATCCTGCTCACCAGGTTCTCTCAGCGAGGGAGCCTTCTGAGTGGAGGAGGCCAATGAGCCGACCACGTGCCTCATGGTTGCAGTCAGTTGATCAGCATCCCAATGAGATGGGGGTGGGCCAGGCATCTGCCTGGGGTATGGCCAGATGGAGGCCCCTGGAGTACCGGTGGAAAGTGGACGCAGCGACGTGCTGCTCTGGCACATGCTCCCATACCTGAGCTGACCTGACAACATACACATTTTGAATCACGAACGAAAGTATTGCCTGTGAGGTAAACGTGTGCCATGTGACACAGTCAACTTTACATTGAATTCCCGTTTCTACCATTACACACTCCAAAAAACTGCTCATTTGAGGCGAGGCATCTACGATCTCGTCGGAGATGGGTACCCTGCGAGTGCATAACAACACAGAAATGCACTCGGTCGAGCGCATACCTCCGCCAGGCTGAACAGTTTGCATTTTGTTCAGATAATCAAAAACCACAGCAGGTCAGTCTAAACAAGAATGACTTCACTGTGGTCAAAAACCTGAAACACAAAATATGTATTTTTCGCCTTCTCTGTCCACCCAACTCCATCATCCTTACTGATGTCCCACGTGTCTATGTGGTGAAAGCTGCATCTGAGAATTTTAAGAAAATCATTACCCATGGCTCAGATTACAGTCGCTAATCTGTCTGTGTTCCCATGTGAATTAATAAGATTAGACAGATAACATTCATCGTGATTCTGAACAGGGGAATTACCTTTATATCTGTTACCTCAGTTTTATCGTGTGTGTGTGTGTGTGTGTGTGTGTGTGTGTGTGTGTGTGTGTGTGTGTGTGTGTGTGTGTGTGTGTGTGTGTGTGTGTGTGTGTGTGTGTGTGTGTGTGTTTTCCACCCTTCCACCCTCCCTGTGGTAATAAAGCTTTTGTTCATAAAAACATGTACGTGGTCATTTGAGGTATGGGACTTCACCATTCAGCACGAGTGAATTGGCTTTAAAAAACCGGCAACAGGCCGATGAGGAAACGTGCACTTAAAGAACTCTTAAAAGAGTTGATTTGTCACGGTGACATTAGAATGAGCCGATTTGTCACACGGTCACAGGTTATTTAACCCCAATATGGAGTCGTTCAAAAATTATGTAACACTTTTTTTAGGGATAGTTTACACGTACAGGCTCAATTAAACCGAACTCAGCATTTTTATTTGACATACGATTAGATTTTTCAGGGTCCCTCATCGTGATCAACACTCAACCCGAACAAAGACGATGGAAATCTGATGCAGCAAAGCCGGACAGTATGTAATCAGCAGAGGCCGACAGGCCTAATGTGTTTGGCCCACCAGAAAACCAAGATGGCGGCCATCATTTTGTGTGGGTGCTATGGTGGGTGGAGTCAAATAAGAGATGTGGGTGTGGTCCAGCAGCTGTCCAACCAATGGGTGCATATTTCAAAAATCGACCAACAGCAACAGCAGTAGCAACACCAAGTTATTGTAGGCATAGGACATGTTACAGGTAAAAATGGCTCTGTATGTGTGATGATTGCATTTGAATGCCATGGAGCAACACAGGACAATTGGTAATCAGGAGCATATCAAAAGGAACCTTTATACCTCCAGTACATAATAAATTGAAACTATATTGTGGTGTACTTCAATTTATAGGGAGACAAGAGGACGAAAAAAGAATGAGAATAACTTTCATTTTCCCAGTTATAACTTCGCTTATTGTCAAATATCAGATTAGACTCTGGGATTACCAAAAAGTTAAAACAATTCTCCCTGTTCCTTGAATTCTGGTGCCGGGATCCACAGAACTGATCCTCCCTCAATGGATTTGCACACTTTACAAACAAGAGGACATGGCACCAACATTAGGATTCTTGCAATCAAATTGCACCTCACAAAGGACGCACCATCCGAATGAGGTGGTCTATCCTCTATCAAACAAATCAAAATGTGGATATATTTTCATGAGCACTTGTGCATCAACAACGAAAGTCAAGAATCTCGATTTTCAGCAGATTAATCTGCAGTCTTGTTCAATCATACATTTTCACACATTAGCAGAAAAAAAGATTCCCCATCATAAATCAATCAACAAACTACAACGGCAATTGGTAGAGCGCATACCTCCTCCACGTAATACCTGATCCACGAGAACAAATTGGGCCTAATACACTTTTGAAATATCATGCTATACAGTACTATATCGTTTTTGGCCCCATCTCTCAATGGTGAAGAATCACTTGAAAAATGAAATAATTCTCGTATCCAGATCTGGATTCGGATTTGGATCTTCACCAAAATCGAATCTCTTCGTCCTTGCCACACACCCAACCTGTCCACCAAGTTTCCTCCAAATCCGTTCACAACGTTTTGAGATATATTGGACAAAAACAGACAGAAAGGGGTGAAAACATAACCTCCTTCACCTTCGGTGGCATAGGTAACAATGATCAACTTTGACAAACAATGTGAAAAATCGCCAAGCCAATACAGTATTGGCTGTTTCAACAGTATATGCTCACAAATGGTTACGATGTAAACTGAAGCTGACCAACTCACAATCCATAATGGTCGCCATGCTAAATTCTGAGCACAAACTATCAAAAATATTTCCATAACAACCAATTATGTTAGGTTGTTAAACTCAGCAAACAACCCCACTGGAACTTGACTGCAAGAAACATCTGTTCAAAGTAAACATCAAAAAAACGTACACCACATGATGGCTGAAGATGACAAAATATGATGTCATAAAAACCTGTGTGTGGAATTAAATCCTTGGAAGGAATAATGATGAAAATTAAATGTCCAGATCTTATGTAATGATGGAATCGACATCGGCCACTAAGGACGTCAAATCATCCGTGCTTGCCATTATTGGTCAGCATGGGCCAGCACGCTGACCTTTCAATTTGAAAGACTTCCAAAACATCCCAATTAGTGCAAGACAATTTTCATCCACAAAATAAGTTCAGTAAGATCATGGACGCACCACAAGGAATTGGTAATCCACCAGATGGCTAGCCGAATGTCATTGTAATTCAAACCCAGTTTGCACTACAAATCTCCATCCCCGTACTCCCCATTGCACTTCCCTGCATACGTGCATGCGAGGTGAGGGTGGGGAGGTGGAGGAAGTAGTGGGTGGAAAGAAGGATTTTTTTTCCATCAAATGCAAACTTTCAGCACAACATAATCTGTCATGATTTTGCAGCAAAGCAAGTTTTATGGAAATGTCGAATTACAGAACTGCCCTGCCTCCGGGAAAGCTTTGCAATTCTCATCTTGAAATTGATCTCGGTGGCAAGGTGATGCGAGTAGTTAGAGGAGGCAAGAGCTCGAAGGGAATAAAATAATTTCCCAGCTTTATGAACAGAGGTTGTAAATACTCATTCGGCGAGATTACGCACTAACTACGGAGCAGTACGTTAACGGTAAGCACAAATCAAGAGCAATAGTGAAACTGTGCGTTTGTTGCAGTGATCCAAGGATCAGGGAAGCACTTGTACATTTATCAACTGTAGAACAAGGACGTGAAGAAACATGCATGTACCTTTACATGAGTAGATAGCAAATCAACACAGTATTGTTTATAAGGAGTCATACTCCTTATATACTGTATCATGTACTTATTACATGTCATGGATAGGAGGGAAAGAGTGATTAATTGAGAAAATTAAAATAAAGAAAATGAAGAATTATGTTTCCTCTCAAGTACAACAGTAAGTTTTGAAAATGGTTTAGTCGCCTTCACAAATGCGTGACCCAAACATATTCGGATAATTAAATAACAAATCTTGGAAGGCATTTTCCCCCCTAAACATTTTAATATCTTTACCCATTCGTTCATTTCATTATATGCACCTGTCATTACTCACACGTTGTCAAAAACACGACATTCAGTCTTTTTGATTTGGATTTACCACATCCAAGGCGAGTTGTGGTGAAGCCATAAAGT